>NC_141153.1:71932139-72232139 GCF_053477565.2 Lygodium microphyllum
CTCTCACTAAACCATCTTTTGGAAATATAGCACACTACATTTTGCTCATTATGCAACCTTATAAATGTGTCTTCCAAGCCGCTCAAGAGCAGGTAATAAAGACACCATAGCAGTCTTTAGTAGGTGTAACAAACTAACAAAATTCAAATGACCAAAACATGCATTCCAAAGTTTAGCTGCCTGTGAATTTGTAGCTACATGTGCCATGTTTTCCACATATTTTCCATAGTTATTGACCTTATATAGCATACAACATACTAAACCAGATGCAATAATTGTATTGCTATAAGAGAGATCATGACCTATATATTTGTCATCAACAAACTTCACAATCAAGCCAATCTTGGCAAGTGCAAAAATTGACATCAAATTCTTTTTTATATCTAATAATGCATCCAAAAGTGTGAAAGTATTATAATTAATAGTAGTTAGTACAATTTTCCAACTCCTTTGCTAGGATAAGATGAGTTATTGATACATGTCACAGTACCATCCTTAGGGGGAGGCTGAGGAGAAGTGAATAGACTATGTAGAAAAGTAATATGCTTTGTGGCATCACTATCAAATTACCATACATCTGAATCCACAATAGACATACAATAATCATATAAAAAAGGGTCATAAGTGCATTGTGCACTAAATGTCCACTTTGTATCCTACACAAAATTAGCTGATTCTAACTTAGAAAGAGAGCCATCTACAATAGCTATACTAACCTCTTCCTTCTTAGTCTATTTCGTAGCCAATTCAGGTCAGATCTTAATTATGTTATCTTTTGCCTTATAATACCTACAAAATATTCGATTCTCTTTTTCGTTCTCATACTTGTCCTCCTCCTTTGTTTGAGGAGCATTTACAAATGTTTGCATGCTAGCAAAAGAGGAAGCATCACACTTACCTTTCTAACTAGCTACAAAAGCTTAGTTTGCAACACAATGGACCTGTTTTGCCTATATTGTTCTTCTTATAATGAAACAAAAACCAACTCATCAAATGACAAAGCATTCGAATTGCTTTTCATCGTACAAAGAGTAAATGCAAAACTCTGATAAGAATCATGAGTGCCATTGAGATAATCAACTATTTCTTAAGATATTTGAGCTTTGCCAAAAAAGTGTTCATAGAGTCACTTTCATCCATATGTTCACTCTTTAATTGCTTACACAAGTAAGCAACACAGGCCTCATTTCTTCCTTGATACAAATGTAAAAGAGTATTCTAAGCATACTTGGTTGTGTTACATCAACGAAGATGTGGGATCATGGTACATTTAATAAACAACGTTATTAAAGCATGAGCCTCTACATCTCTACCATTCCAATGAAACTTCTCAAAAGTAGGTGGTGGTGGTGCTTTAGCATCAGTTTAAGCAAAACTGAAACCTACATCATTCGTAACAAACACCTATTTCTATTGCTTGTGCTACACTTGGCAACTTTTGAATATCATCAAGACATATTTCAACTCCATGTACAATGTTGAGACAATGTTCCAAAGTCCCTCTAATTAATACATGACCCATCATATGAGCCCATTATGACCCATCATATAAGCCCACAATGGATAGTTGGTTCCATCTAGCTTGTCCCTTTAATTAATACATGACCCATCACATAAGCCCACAATGGACAATTGGTTCCATTTAGGTTGTCCCTTTAATTAATACATGACCCATCACATAAGCCCACAATGGACAGTTGGTTCCATCTAGCTTGCTCTCGATAGCAAACATATGGAATGCATAATTGTTTCTAGCCATGGCCATTGATTGTACTTGACAAAAAAGCTACTTGTATAGAGGAAAATATACATAAAACCAACCTATACTATGTTGTACAGTATCAAGGAGACTGTAAGGGCTATTACTTATAGAAATGATTGATGTCTACAATTCTACACAAAAGGATGAAACAAATTGTGTAGTAGTAGCACAAATAGAAGCCAAAATGAGCCCAAATTAAGAATGCAACGACACTAAATCATTAGGGCTTGCCTATAGTATTTGTCAACCTATGAACCCTCGTCAAATTTCATCTCAATTCGAGGAAATCAAGCAGAGGATATTGACGACTCTACCAAAGAGGTCAAACCTTGCTTTGATACCAATTGTTTTATGTAGGGTTGTAGGAATGCAAGTACACATCTTAGAGAAAAAGAAGCTTGACAAAGCACAACTCAAAGTGTATTGAGAAGTATCAATAGAGAAGATTTACAAGTTTAAGTATGGCCTAAAATTGATTAGGCATACATATAAGATCGAGGGAAAAAACATCCTAAAGAGGGAAAAAAGTACCGATAAAGTCCTAAGTGTGTTTTCACACATCATTACTGAAATATGGCAACAAATACTTCATTTAGGCATGCCCTTTTCCACTTGCTAAATGAGTCCAACAACTTATATATGTTGAGATAATGGCTTAAAAATGGCTCTTGGTAAATTGTCAATAGTTGGATGCTCTCAACAACAATGATCACTTTTGCATTCCTTAAAATGGGTACATAAATCCAAGAAGTCTAATCAATTAAACTTGGCAGCTAAAAATAAAATAACAAACACTATAGATATATAGAGGTTCTTAGAGTCCCCTATTGCCCAACATGTAGATAAGTATTTTGAAAAATAGATTTGAAGACTTTCAACATCTAATTATTCTATTGCCAAAAACCTTCAATAAGGTATGGGGAATAGATATAGAGAAAATTTCATGAAACTAAAAAAAGGTCATAGCATATTGATTTATGAAGTATAAAAATGAAAGATTTGTTGGAAAGGGATCACTATCAATAAGTAAGCTTTGGCAGTTGATGGGTTGCTGTTTTAGTTGTTCGGAGAAATGAAAGGAAATTTGTTAGGTAGCACCATACTTTTCCAAAAACACATTCCACATGTTCATGCTCCCTCTTCCCAATTACCCACTTTTGATTCCATGGATAGTTCTTGATTCTCCATCATACATACTTTATATTCAAAAATTGACACTCGTCACCTTTGCATGACAATTGTTACCCATGTTCTTTGAAAGAATTACGACACTAACTTTTCTCAAATAAAAGATATGCATTTTTGGCTTGCCAAAGGCAAAGCCATAAGTGCCTATTTTAGGGGTTGTTGAATTTTCCCTAAGTGCAATGTTACTTATGGAATAAAATGAAATGAGAACATTTCCAACATTCTTAATTGCTTGAATGTTTAAATCATTCTATGTAGAGTAATGTTGATCTTACATACTTGTCATCATTTTCATTTCTTCAATATTATATTTCCTCCTCTTTCTTCTCAAATTCATAACTCGTAATGGTATTTCGTGAGTAGATTGTCATTTTCAATTCTTCAATATTATATTTCTTCCTCTTTCTTCTCAAATTCATAACTTATAACACTCTTTCATGTCTATTTACTTTTTTCCAAGAAGATTGTTTAGTTTCCTTCATTCATCTAGAGAGTACACATACAATAGATATGTATGCACATATATCTCACCTTCTTATGTCTTTATCGACACATCCATCCATCCATCCATTCACCATACACAATTACATATGTAATGTACACATAAATGCATGTATAAGCACATACATTATATGCATGTAACTAGATTGCATGTATGCATGGCAACATATAGCTATGCACATACTTTAATGTTGGCTTGCAAAAGACACATGTTTATACATTGATAGTATACAAACATGCAATTTAATGCATAAATATCCAAATAATCATGCAATTGTATGTAGAAATATCCAAATAAACATGCATATGCTTGCATTAGTGCTTTGCATAATTACATATATTCATGGATAGCAATATTCTATATACAAAACATAGACCATAAAAAAACTATTATACACACACATGTACCCTCACCATCCATAGACTCGAGTGCATGTGTATACACAAAATATTTAACTCATAAACTAAATCTCCATTTGCATCGCCAAACGAGGCACTCATAATGTAGCCTAATGGAACAATTATAAAAGGCCTTAATAGATGAACCACCATTTGACTTCTATAAGTAGAGCCTTAATATTGGCTAGGATATCGGAATTCGTTTGGAGATTCTAATGTAAACTTTAATGTAACATTTGATATTTAAATCACTACTTTGAATTTGATGATTTTTTATTTTGTTATGAATTGCTAGGAGTGCTTAATTCTTCCTTCATGTACCTTCTTGTTTCAAACTTATGCATGCAAACTAATGGTAACTTGTATTTTTCCAACTATTTTTGAAAATGACAATCACCTCACCATAGACAAGACATGAGGCTTTCCTAAGCTTCACATGGGTACAATGGGACCAATGGTCATGTAAGGAAGCATCTTAAAACATGTTTAGACACCTAGGTTGTGTTGAGAGAAGACTTCTTATAGTCACGACTTATAAAGCAAGGACTCTCACATATTAAGAGGGTGAAGGAAGTAGAGTTAGGGACATGCATGAATTTGTGTGAAAGTCACCAACTTGCATGAGATTTAGGGTGTGTTGAGAGAAGACTTCTTGTTGTTGTGACTTGTAAAGCAAGAACTCTCACATATTAAGAGGATGAAGGAAGTCAAGTTAGGGACATGTATGTAAAAGGCACCTACTTCCATGTCTCGTGCATGTTAAAATGCACAATAATTTGAATGCATGAATTTGTGTGTGAAGCACTTGAGCACACAAGTTGAGAACCTAAATGGGATAAGGATCAAGATTTGTTGTTGTCAAGTGTAAAAATTGATGTCCATGATTTCTTCATCTTTGTCACCTAGAAATAAATGGGCAATCTAGACCTTAATGGTTATGTATATGAGTGTCCCAAATTTATCACCAATTTATGCTACTTACGAAGCAAGTAATGACTAATAACATCATGCATTGTAGGAGGGTTACAAAAAGGTGTTTATATGAAGCTCTAAGAGGCTTGTCAAATTGTGTATACAATTTTTATCATCTAATAAGGAGGACTCATATGTCTTTGTATGATGGCTAGTTATTCTTCTCTCCTTAGATAGAGATTTACAACATACCATATGTCTTAGTGTGAATGGGTAGTTGTTCTCTACGATGTTTGTATCACCAACCTTTTGAGAACAACATTTCCTTCAAAATTAGATATGTGACTTTTTTTTTGAGAAGGATATACCAACTTAATGGGCGAAACAAGTTTTACTAAGTAGATAGGACAAAATAGCATTGCATACGCAAGAGAGAATGAAGAAATGATGGAGAGAGAATGGAAAGTCAAGAGAGAGAAATGAACTGGAGTTATATTCCCATTGGTGGAGGCACTTTACTGTTTATGGTTTAGGGTTTAGGATTGAAGGGAGTGGTAACATCACCTCTATATCAATTGCGAGGTGCAATTTCCAAACATCCAACACTCTTGCTTTAGGATTTAGGATTAAAGAGAGTGGTAACATCACTTCCATATGAGTTGTGAGATGCGGTTCTCAGATATCCAACACTTGGGAGTCATATTATCAAGTACAAGTGTACGTGTATATGTAATGATGTGACACCAGCAATTCAATACTCCAACAAGAAATTGCGAGTTGTTACGATGATTGTGTGGTGAGGCAGGTGCATGCGTATGAGCAATGATACCAACTGCGTGAAGTGTGGCTATAAGAGGCGTGGTAGGCGGGCCGCGGTTAGTGCACATGAACGGGCTCTTCTTGTGTTGACAAACTACCATTTTAAAAAGGTCAATATATGATTTG
Source organism: Lygodium microphyllum (assembly GCF_053477565.2). Taxonomy (NCBI): domain Eukaryota; kingdom Viridiplantae; phylum Streptophyta; class Polypodiopsida; order Schizaeales; family Lygodiaceae; genus Lygodium; species Lygodium microphyllum. The sequence continues at coordinate 71,937,847 of NC_141153.1, forward strand.
ATAGGCGGGGACGAAGATTGTAAAGCTACCACTATTAATTTAAATAATCCAGAAACCTCAGAAGAGGCGATTAAAGAGCTTAAGTAAAAGGGCATAAGCAAGGAAAGGAGGAAGACACTGCTGCGCCTTCTTCCACACTTGTGTGTCCTTGCGTTGAAGTCAAGCAGAGAACGAAAATAAAAACCGGATACACCAGCCATCCTCAAGCACAGAAGAAGAAGAAGAAGAAGCAGCAGAAAGGTAATCATCGCCTCCATTGTCAGTGATTACCTTCCATTATCAGCGGTTTGCATTGTCGTCGTGAAATGCAACAGCCATTTCCAGCCATTGTACCTGCAGCGCTCCCGAAAGCCTCCACAAATTGTACTGTAGAAACTCAAAAGCCATAAGAAAATGGCGATCCTCATACATGGCCTTGAGAAGTTAGCGATTACCTTCCGTTATTAATGGTTTGCAGCTGTGCTAGTGAAATGCAACACCTATTCCCGAGACATTGTACCTGCACACAGCCGAAAGCCGCCACAAATTGGACTGCAGAAGCTCAAAAGCCAAAAACATGGCTATCCTCATACATGGCCTTGAGAAGTTAGCGTAGATTAGACATCTTTGAGGCTCAGCATGCTGCTAAACATCAAGCATTCATAGTTTACCTTTACTCCACGTCAATTGTTCTGACATTGTGATCTTACCTGGGAAAGTTTTTGCAACCGTCAAACCTAGATGCATTGCAGTCCGTGGTGTCAGGTCCATTGTGTATAGTTCTGGTGGTCTGGCATGTCTAACCAGTTAGAATTTGGTCATATCTGTTTTGTTAATATAGGGGAATTTCGATAAGGAACCTGGAGTGCAGCACTCTATGCAAAGGCCATTCAGTCCATAGACTTGAATGGGATATCTCTCAACCATCAACTACCTTTACCTGGGTGAAAGGGACATTATTTCCAACCATATGTGTGTATGGTTCTTCTTACAACATGTGCTCTCCATTCTAGTAGTTGGATACCGCTGTTACTGCAAACTCTGCATTGGTGTGGTATAATATGCCTCTCAAATAATACATTCAAATCATTACCTAACGCTATGTGAGTGTTGCAGATTGCACTTTTTGCATGATAATGTTGAGTGTCTTTCTAGATTTCCCGTGAGCTATTCCTTGGAATGGAATAATAAAACACAAAGCTAAGCATCCAACATATATGACATTTACAGCAGCCTATGCTTTGGTTCTATGTAAGAGGCTTTAAAATCCTTCATTCTTTTCAAAGAAATGAACGTGTAGTTTAACCAAGTTCTCTCATATTATGTATGAATGGACATTGTATATGATTTCTTATTGTCTGGTTAACATGGATGCACTGTTTATGGTTAGAGATTAGTTGAGACACAAAGCAGTGTTCTGATATCAGCTATATTTGCAACAATTGACTGCATTTGCAGTATTTCAATGCTATCATGCATGTTTAACTCCTCAATCAGTTACTTGCAAGCATGCTCATGTTTTATCTATGTTGTTTCTTTTGAACCAGCCAGAGCTACAGAATTTGTCTTCAAGAGAAGGACTATGAGTTTTGTTTTTCGAGGATCTCGAGGGGATTTGGAGAATGGATTTGCCAACTTCATTCAAGAGCGTCGTAATGTGGTAGAAATCTCTCCTTGATATCTGTATTTCCCTGCATAGGTACATGTTTTGAAATCATCAAGTTGTTTTTTTATTGGCTAGAGGTTTAAATAAGAAACATTTGCTATATGTCTTGGTGAATCAGCTATTTTTTCTAGAAAGGGAGAAAATTGGTAGATTCTGTCATCAATGTTAATAGGCAGTTTGATAGGTAGAAATACTGCTCAAAGATAGATTGAACAAAGTCAGAAACAACAGCTAGACAAACAATTACAAAGGTTTCTGTTCATAAGGGTTTTCAGATGTATAGCAGAGTTCCAATGTAGTGGTGGCTTTTTAGGTTTGAGTATTAAGGAAGCACATTATCTAGTGCTGATATTGCCTATTCTTGAATTAGTTTCATGTTGATTTAGAAAACTAGACCTTGGACATGTACTGGTATAATCCTACTTTTACATTTATACTTTGGTCAGATATGGATGCCCCTTGGTTTGCCCATGCTTGACAATCACTCGGAGCTTGGTCTTTGGATGTATTTGAGCATTTTGGACCTACTGGGCATTACATTTGGTTGTCAGTTACATGCTATTTGACTGCTTTAAGGCATATGGTTTACGAGTCTGAGATAGCTTGGGATTTATGCTCCGGATGTACTCTACTGGGATTTGGAATGTTTGATGCTACGATGTATTTGAGCGTTGCTTGCTCTATTTGCATCTGATTTTACTTCCAGTGGGAGCCTCTTGGCATATTCGGATGCACACAGAGTTTTACTTACACTTGAGCTTGAGCTTGTGGGACAGTTACATGCAATTGCTCTCTTGAGAGCTTTGTGTCTGCAGTTAGTCTGTAGTGGGTTGATTTGATACGTCCATTGGGATAGGCACCTATCTCTGTCACAGGTTTGTCAGTTTTGTATGCATCTTGGATGGTTATGCATTGAGCTTCTTGCTCTATCAGTTGTGCTCGTGCTTGGTCTCTTCTCTTACCCCAAGACCCATTACATGCATGACTTCTAGACCTATGAGATGTCTCTTGCCTGATAGGTTAGTAGTTTGAGAGTTCTTGGTACCTTCTTGCCCCTTGACACTCACTATTGGATGTATCTTGCTACCTGGCAGTTGCAGTGCCATATGTATCAGTGATTGCTTTACTTTGGGACAGTTTTACATACTGCTGTAATTTATTTCAGCAAGCTGAAATCTGCAGATTTCGAGCACTTGTATGAGAGTAATGCTTACTGTTTGATGTTATCTTGGTCATATTTGGTGGACAGGTGGTTCTCTTGGTGATATCTACTCGTTCGACCAGTTTTAGCAGTGGTTTTAGTGCATTTTTTGCTAATTACAGCAACCTGCAATTTTACATTTTTGCTTTGATTTGGGATAGTATGGCTGGTCATTTGAAAGACACAGCTCTCTTTAACATTGTCAAGTTGGATGGTACCAACTATGGGTATTGGAAGTCCCAGATATGGCAGGTTTTGGTGCAGAAGTTGTAGATTAAACCCTTGCGTTTCAAGGGTGTTAAACCCAAGGATATAGATGATGATGTTTGGATGGAAGTTGATGAGCTATGTAAGTCTATCATTATCTTGTTACTCTCAGAAGAGATCCATCATAATGTTGTTGAAGATGAGAATCAGAGTGCATGGGACTTATGGGAGAAGATTCAGGAGCTTTATGCGCAGTAGAGTCCTGTGTCACAGATGTATTGGCTGAAGCAGTTAATGGACCTTTGCATGAAGGAGGGGACATCCCTATCATCTCATTTTAGTTAGTTTCATGCTATCATGAAGAATCTGTTGTCATAGGGTATTGAGTTCAAAGACAACTTGCACCCGTTGTTTCTGCTTGGCACCTTGTCTGAATCATGGGATGTCTTTCGTACTGCCATATGCACGAACAAGCATGATGGGCTGAAAATCAAAGATGTTGAGAGTGCTTTATTGACTGAGGAAATCAATAGGAGAAACAATGATGCTTCCTGCTTTTCACATGCATTGACCGTTAGAGGTGGCAGACATTGCAGGCGTGATAATGATCATAAGGGCAACGATTCTCATAAGTCCAGGTCAAAGTCACGTGGCTGTAGTAAGTCCCGTGGATGGAAGTCTGATCTTACATGTCATTATTGTGGGAAAGCAAGACATATTAGACCGCAGTGCTATAAGATGCGCGATGATAAGTGCAAGGAAAAGGGAAAAGAGAAAGTGCAGGAAAAGTCTTTTGAGCGCAGTATTGTACCTGCAAAGTCCAGTGTGAAGATAGAAGAGGTTCATGTTATGTAGGCCACTAATTCAGATGAGGATTACATACTTGTAGCTTCCTTATGCTATGCCTTACAGGCTTCTAAGATATATTCTATGTATGCGCAGTGCTGGCTTTTGAATTCGGGTGCGTCATTTCATTGACACCCTGTAGAGATTGGTTTTATATCTATCGTACAATCTCTGGTTCTGTGCGTCTTGGTGATGACAGATATCTTGACATTATGGGCATTGGAGATGTTAGGCTGCAGTTTTCTTCTGGCAGTTCTTTTGTTTTGCATGATATACACCATGTTCCTGTATTGACTCACAACCTTATGTTAGCTAGACAGCTTGATAATGCAGGGTATTTTGTGTCTCTTGGAGACTCTGCATGGAAGATTACTCGTGGCAAGCTTGTGCTTGCAAGAGGTGTCAAGTCTAGTAGCCTCTATCCCTTACTTGCATTTGGAGCTACCTTGAATCATGTTTTGTCTATGGGTTCTTTTCCCCATGTATTCCTTTGGCATGCTTGTTTGGGGCATATATCTCTTAAAGGAATGAAAATGCTCCGTGCTTTGCAGTATCTTCCATCTTTTGACTCTTTGCATTTTGATTCTTGTGATCCTTGTTTGTATGGCAGACAGACTAGAAATACACAAAAAAAGTCTGGTAAGAAACCCATGGGTGAGCCCTTGGCTCTTATGCACTCAGATCTATGTGGGTCCAGGTCCTGTCAGTCACTTGGTGGGACAAAGTATTTTGTTACTTTTATAGATGATTACTCACGTAAGGTTTGGGCTTATCCCATAAAGAGAAAATCCGATGTCTTCGACACATTTCAACGTTGGCTTGCATTGGTAGAGAACCAGTTTGGGAAAAGGCTAAAATGCCTAAGGTCAGATAATAGGGGTGAGTATGTATCACGTACTTTTGAGCAGTTTTGTGATAAGCGGGGTATTAAGCGTCAGTTGATCGTCCCTTACACCCTCCCCAGAATGGTATGGTTGAACGCATGAATAAAATCATTCAGGAAAGGGTCCGTAGCATGCTTAGCCAGGCTGGCTTACCGCAACACTTTTAGGTTGAGGCAGTTACTACTGTAGTGCATCTCATTAACAGGTCACCTAGCAGTGGCATTGACTTTTAGGTTGCAGAGGAGGTATGGGTAGGCAAGCTCTCCTTTTATGATCATTTGTGTGTCTTTGGATGTGAGGCATTCTGCCATGTGCCCAAGGACAAACGCAATAAGCTAGATCCTAAAAGTATCAAATGCATTTTCATTGGCTATGGAGATGCAAGAGAGATGGGTTACCATCTATGGGATCCGTATGCATGGAAAGTGATTTGCAGCCATGATGTCATTTTTCATGAGGACAAAATGCATATGCAGCCTGAGAAAGTGGTTGAGGTATGCAAAGTTATCTTTAAGGAGGAGCCACTTGCTCCCGTACAGCCCGCGCTCCACGGCCAACTAGACAGCGTGCAGCATCACCTGATGCTCATGGCCCAAATGTTAGACAGGATGTTGGTCAGGCAGCAGAGCCGGGGTTGAGGCGTTCTACTAGAGATAGACGACCTCCTGACCGTTTTGCGTCCTCTATGGATTGTGTACTGGTTACAGATGCAGGAGAGCCTCTCACTTATGATGAGGCTATGCACAGGGGTGATTATCATTCTTGGGAGAGGGCTATGCAGTCTGAGCTTGACTCATTGTATAAGAATCAGACTTGGGATTTGGTTTTCTTGCCTCAGGGTAAGAAGGCTTTGCTATGCAAGTGGGTGTATAGGCTGAAAAGTATCCCTGAACACCCCAAGTTGGTATACAAGGCTCGATTGGTTGCTAAGAGCTTCAAGTAGGAGCATGGTGTTGACTTTGATGAAGTCTTTTCTCTTGTGGTCAAGATAACCACCCTACGCTTAGTCTTGGCTTTGGTTGCACAGCTTGACCTGGACTTGTACCAGATGGATGTCAAGACGGCTTTTTTACATGGGGACTTACATGATGAGATTTACATGGAGCAGCCTAAGGGCTTTACAGACCTTGGCAGGGAACACCTAGTGTGCAAGCTAAAGAAGAGTCTATATGGCTTGAAGCAGGCACCTAGGGAATTGTACCATAAGTTTGATGCATTCATGCAGTCACAGGGCTACAACCGCAGTGCTATGGATCCGTGCTTGTACATGAAGAAAGCCCGTGACGGTTCTTTGCTGATTTTTGTACTTTATGTGGATGACATGCTTTTAGCAGGGACAGCTCATGAGGAGCTAGAAGCTCTTAAGGCTCAGCTCAAGAAGAGCTTTGAGATGAAAGATTTGGGACAGGTCTCTGTTGAGAAACCCTTTACCCTTCATCCGCAGTTTGCGTTTCTGCGTTTTACGTTTAGGATTTGCGTTTAGGGTTTGCAGTCCCAAAAAGGGGCGCCATCCTAGACTGATTGTGCCTATTTATAGGCCACTCTCTCATTCATTCAATCCATCATCTCTTCTCTCCAGCCTCTCCACTACCCTCACACCCTTTCAGGAGGACATTGCGGTTTGTGGTTCGTGATGGTCTTCATCATCTTCCTTGTGCTATGGCACCCTTGGTCCCTTGTATCACATTCACTCCATGATTCGGAATTTCATCATTCCATTCATCAGAGTTTCTTCTCTTTTCTCTTCTCTTCTCCATGTTTGCTGAGTTCATTTCGTGTTCCTCCCCGCCAACCCTACTGTCTTGTTGGTACGTCATCTTTTGAAGTGGTATCAGAGCCGGTTTTACTCAAATAGTGGTAAAGATCCTCCACTCCAGTGACGACAAAGACCGGTGGTGGGTTCGGCATCCACTTCTCTTCTTCTTCCACTGTATCAAAATCTCGTTTTTGCAGATTTCAGGTGTTTCAGCTTGCTGCACGTACCCCGTTCGTGGAGGATATCTCAGCCAAAGCTGTCAATTGCTGTCTCTATCAATTAGCGCTTGATTTCCAGCTCTCTTCACACAATTTGGAGCTAATTCCAACCAGACGAGTGCTGTTCATGTGCAGACATACTGCCGTATAGCCTGCCTCATCATCACAGTCCTATTGCCTACGTTTTTAGTCTTTCTCTCTACTGCATGCTGTCCTGCCTGCGTTTTTAGTATTTCTCTCTCTTGTTGCCTGCGTTTTTAGTCTTTCTCTCTCCTACATGTTGTCCTGCTTGCGTTTTTAGTCTTTCTCTCTCCTCACCTATGTTTTTCTACTGGTTGCAACCTCTTATTGCTGGTTGCATCCTCCTCCCACTTGCAGCTCACTTTCAGCTTTTTTACTACCCTCCCATCCCTTAAGGCGGACATTGCGGTTCGTGCTTCACATTGTCCTCACACCCCTTGAGGTGGGCATTGCGGTTTATGCTTCAAACTACCCTCACACCCCTTGAGGCGGATATTGTGGTTCGTGGTTCATGGTTGCTGACCTCTTCCTTCTTCAGCAAGGCACACTGGTATCCATGGCTTCTTTACCAACAGATGACCATGCGGTTCATGCTTCAAACTGTCCTCACACCCCTTGAGGCGGACATTGTGGTTCGTGGTTCATGGTGGCTGACCTCTTCCTTCTTCAGCAAGGCACACCGGTATCCATGGCTTCTTTACCAACAGATGACCAGACTACTGGGTGCTCTTACTGTGGCATCACGAAACACACCACTGATGCTTGCCGACTTCGACCTTTGCTCCCTACCCCTCCGGAGTACATGCGTCTTCCACCAGGCACTCCTTGTGCCACCTCTCATTTTTGGGCCACAGAGATCGTTCTACATCGGCTATCAGAGTACTATGCTCAAGGCAATAAGACGCATCCAATATGCAATAAGTCCTTTCGAGCACATGGAGGATCAATTGGCGCTACGACCTCCTAGAGATTGTCGCAATACGAGCAATGGTCTTCTCCCACCTATTTTCGGGTACAGTGGCTATCACGGCCTGCGGTTCTGCAGTCCACTCCATTGAGAGACAGTGATTGTTTGATATCGTCTCGTCAGTTTGCTTCTTCAAGAGATTGTGGCTGCTCGACTCCTTCCTCTTCTTCGGCTACCGAGTCCGCTCCATTGAGAGACAGTGATTGTTGCCCACCTCTTGCCCATTCTGAGCCCCACCCTTCCCCACCCTTCCCCACCCCTCGACTACTTAGGTTTGAGAGGCTACCTCTGGGAGCTCTTCGGCACCCCAGATACCTTTTTCGGCACGTCCAACGGCACTTCCTTCGTCATCAGACATTTCGGAGTCCATGATCCATGAGTTTTTGGATTCCCTATCTACTTCAGAGGGGGATTTTGAGGGGGATATTATTTCTTTGCCCTCAGAGGGGGCATCTACTTCTTCTTCGACTTCAGCGGGAGCCCCTCCACCTCCCACCTTAGAGGGGGAACCTACTTCACATGAAGTTCTTCACCCATCCTCTACTTTCTTGGGATGGCTGTCTTTGACCAGTCATCTTTTCTACTGATATCTAGGATCTTCAGGTACCACCTAGATCGAGACCTCGGAGGTTCAGCCGCGACTTGGTGACGAGGCCTTTGTATTCCTTCTGGTATGGATGCATAGAGTTAGTGGCTACTCTTCCGAGGTTGTGTTTCGGGTTCTCCAGTTCACTCTGTCTATTGATCTTTACTGTAGGTTTCCTTTCCGGTGGAAATCTTGGATCTTACGGTTCCTCTTCTCTTCTTGCCTTCGTTACTTGGTTAGCATGGAGCCACCTCCCGAGATAGAGTACGGGCATATCCTTACGGTTTTTGGCACCACACAAAGTCCGACATTCCTCCTATGCATTGCATGTTTTCATCATCTTTGTACTAGGGCGCTTGGGCAAGTGAATAATTTCCCCACGAGGGACACTGTCCAAGTAGCACGTGCTGCATGAGCATTCTTCAGCATGTAGCATTGCATCTCCACCTCACTCTTCTCTTGTTTCCCTTTTTGGGCCTGAGAGGGGGTGTTGAGAAATCCTTCACCCTTCACCCACAGTTTGCGTTTTTGCATTTTTGCGTTTTGCGTTTAGGGTTTGTAGCCCCAAAAAGGGGCGCCATCCTAGACTGAGTGTGCCTATTTATAGGCCACTCTCTCATTCATTCACTACGGCTGATTCATTCAGTCCATCACCTTTTCTCTCCAGCCTCTCCACTACCCTCACACCCCTTCAGGAGAACATTGCGGTTTGTGGTTCCTGCTGTCTTCATCATCTTCCTTGTGCTACGGCACCCTTGGTCCCTTGTATCACATGCACTCCATGATTCGGAACTTCATCATTCCATTCATCAGAGTTTCTTCTCTCTTCTCTTCTCTTCTACATGTTTATTGAGTTCACTTCGTGTTCCTTCCCGCCAACCCTACTGTCTCGTTGGTACATCATCTTTTGACAGTCTCTCATATACTTGGTAGGCGCATTACGCGCGATCTTAGGGACTACTCTATTTGTCACAGAGGAAGTACATTCATAAAGTCCTTGAGCGCTTCCGTATGTACGATGTTAAGCCTATTAGTTGTCCATTACCTTCTCATGTGAAGGTTTCACAGGCCGATTGTCCGTAGACAAATGAGTAGAGAGCCGAGATGGCCAAGATTCCCTATGCATCAACCGTGGGCAGTCTTATGTATGCCATGATAGCCACCCGTCCAGATATTGCTTTTGCAGTTGGAGTTGTGGCACGTTACATGGCTACACCTGGCAAGAAACATTGGAATGCCGTGAAGGGTATCATGAGGTACCTGAAGAGCATAGTAGATATGTGTATTTGCTATGGCAGCCAGGATACAGAAGTTGTGGGGTACATTGACTCTAATTATGCAGGACATGCAGATATTAGGAAGTCCACTTCTGGCTATGTGTTCACTTATGCTGGAGGGGCTATCTCTTGGATGTCCAGGGCACAGAAGTGTACGGCCCTTTCTACTACAGAGGCCGAGTATATTGTAGCCATAGAGGCTTGCAAGGAGGCTATCTGGTTAGGCCATTTGATTGCAGACCTTGGTATGACATATGCTATGTCTACACTGCATTCGGATTCTATGAGTGCCATTCAGTTGGCCAAGAATCCGGTCTTCCATGCGAAGACGAAACATATTGAGGTGAGGTATCACTTCATTCACGAGGTCGTTGAGGACAGGTCTGTTGACCTTGTCAAGATTCCGATTGAGCAGAATCCTGCAGACTTGCTCACGAAGAGCCTCACTAGAGAGCTCTTTACCTTCCTCTGGAGATTGATGGGCGTTGAATGAGATGATGTCTTTTTTCTCATCCTATTATACATGTGTACATGTTGTACTGTCTCTTCTTTTCTTCTCTCTCTCATTGGGGCAAATTCGCCTTTAAGTGGGAGGTTGTTGGAGGTAAAGGCGCCTCTGCCTAGCCGCTCGTGTATTACTACACTTTACTACACTGACAGTACCCGCCACTGCACATTGCAGGTGGCGGGCGTCCGTCACAGTCACTTATTCTTTATTCTTTTAGTGACAGTTTGAATAAAGGAAGGCCCGGCCACACATTGTGGTTGTTGGAGTCTCCACTTTTGAGTCTTGCTCTCTCTTGCTCTTGCTCTCCATCTGCCATAGCTCTCACCGCCAAGCTTCTTCCTCCTGGGCTTAGCTTCCTTTTCAATTATCTCATGGGAGTAAGCTGAGGGAGAGTGCCAGAGGGTGTCGTCATCCAACCATGGATCCCAAGTGCAGCAAACCACAGATGTTGATGAAGAAGTGTAATGACAGCAAGGCAGTAGGCTGGATGTCGAAATGTGGCAGTGTCTAGGCTGAGAGTGACCAAGTGCAAAAATGTATTGTCTGGCGACAGTATTTGACTGATGGAGCAGCAGTTGGTAACAAAAATGCAGCCATCATGATGAACTGAATGCACAGACAACAGCTCCAGATGGGAAGCAGATCAGGGTGGTGATGAAAACGTAGCCTTCTGATGGGCACAGCAGGGATAGCAATCTCAGAAATAGGGAATGGCTGTTCTGGCTTGCTGGAATGTCCCAATGCATTTTGGACTTTCCTAGGATGTGAAATGGCTAGGGAACATTTCCTTCCCTCTCCTATTCCAGCCTGTTCCTTGCTGTTCCTTTACTTGCGGTGGCCATTTCAGGCAGTCAGTCCAAAACATAATGTATCTCATACTTTTTTTGTTTTCCTCTTGTTGTGCATTCTTTCCAACTGTTGTTTTGTTTCTGCCACCCATTTCTGCTTTTCATCTGATGTCTGCTGGCCTGTGTACTGCTGCTGCCATCCTCTTCTCTCTCTCTCTCGACTTGAAGAGTTGAGACAAGTCACAAGCTGATCATGAGTTTGTGCGGGGCTCGCATTTGATGTAGTGTCAACTCTTCTGATCAACCTGCAGCCCTTGGTTTTCAATTTTGGGCAATTTGGTGAAATATTGGGACGTTTGGGGCAATCTAGGGCAATTTTGGGGCAATTGGGACAATTTGGGGGCATTTGGAGGACATTTGGGGCTGAATTACATACAAATTAGGGACATTTGGGATTTCAAATTGCCACAAATACCCCAAGTGTATTTTCTTTCTCTTTGTAGGATGAATTACCCTCAAGTTTGGGGCATTTGGCATTTAAAGACTGAAATTGCTCCAATTCTCGAGAAAGAAAGAAATATTAATGTTTACTAAAGACCAAATTGGCCTATAAGACATGTCCATGTACAAGAGAATATCCTTATGGTATCAAGAAACTGAAAAGTGAAAAGTTCTATATAATGTGCAATGAGTGTATGCCTCATCATTGAGGCAAGCTTGTTGGGTGTAAAGGCCCTTTACGCTCTCCCGTGTATATATTACTTCACACATGTGAACTCACCTAGCGGGTGTAAGTGTACTGTACCCTAAGTATAAATACATTATTTTATTCTTTGTGTGTATCACACTGGTACACACCTATCGGTCGACTCTCTCTCACTCTCACTCTCATTGTTCAACACCTCAATTGATGTGCATGCTGTCTCTACTTCTGCTCGTGCTTATCAAATTGGTATCAGAGCTCGTCGATCCAAGCGTATAATAGTGTGTACTTGCTGTTACAATTCGACAACCTTGCTATTGGCTTAAAGCATTCAGCCTTTTATTGTAGTTGTTTATTGCTGAAGATGGTTGGCAGTGCATCTACATCTGACACATAGAATCTTTTTGAGATTTGTAAATTCGATGGCAATGGTTTTGATCTTTGGAAAGATCGTATGCAAGGTATACTTTTTCTAAAGGATTGTGATGATGCTTTAGCAGAACATAAGCCTATCGCTTTGTCAGATGAGGATTGGGATAAAATGAATAAAAAGGCCATTACTTACATTAGAATGGCTGTCACAGATGATATCTTGGTTGATATAAAGGGGCTTGATATTGCCTATGTAGTTTGAGAGAAACTCAATGCTACTTATGAGAATACAACTCCTGTTAATCAGGTAGATTTCATGTGAAAGTTGGTCAACTTGAAGCTTGATGATGAGTCTAAGCCTGCCTCAAAGCATTTGAATGCTTTCATTGGTATTTTGAGTCAATTACAGGATGTAGGAAAGCTAGACTTGTGGCTAAGGGCTAGATACAAAAGGAGGACATTGATTTTCAAGAAGTGTTTTCTCCTGTTGTCAAAATGACCATTCTTCGAGTGTTATTTGTCATTGTATCATTTATGGATCTTGAACTTGATCAGATGGATGTTAGAACTGCGTTCCTGCATGGTGATCTAGAGGAAGAGTCATACATGAAACAACCCGAAGGTTTTGTTATACAAGGAAATGAGCATTTGGTATGTAAGCTTAAAAGAAGCTTGTATGGTTTGAAACAGGCTCCTAGACAATGGTATAAAAAGTTTGATGCCTTCATGCTCTCACATGGATTTAAAAGTAGTGCAGATCATTGCTTATATATTAAGAAGGTTGATGCTGGAAGCTTTATTATACTTGTGCTTTATGTGGATGATATGCTTATTACTGGTAATTATAAAAACCATATCAATGCATTGAAAAGACAGCTGAATTCTGTGAGAGTGTGCAACGGAAGAAGGAACACGAACATAGAGAGAGAGAGAGAGAGAGAGAGAGAGAGAGAGAGAGAGAGAGAGCAGAAAATGAAGGAAGAAATACTGTACTAAGTGAAATGGATGTTGAATACAAAGCTGTGGACTGATCAGTCCCTGCACATAGCTCGGAGTGTCAGTGAGGGCACCAGATTAGGTTGATGATGACAGCAGCATCGAAGACGGAGGAAGATGACAGAGTCGGAGTGTGCGCTTGCCAAGGAAGGAGGAAAGATGATAATCTAATTGATTGCCAAGTGGGAAATGACTATAAGTAGCCAAAAACCCAAAAACTGGCCGATCTGAAATTTGAGGCAAAACATATGCCCGACCAGCATTTAATGTTGGTAAAAATGCCAGAAACGCTTAGTAAAATCCCGGAAAGGGTGGACAAAGTCTGACAGGTGAGGTAGGTTGAAGAATGCAGAAATTACCCTGGGAAATGCACATAAAATCTTGACTGGAAGAGAAAATGCACTAAAATGCAATAAACTGAGTGCTCTTGAATGAGCTACCTCCTCCGTCAAAACAAGTGATAGACAAGTCAAAGCTTCTAAAGTCCTCATCTGACTTAGATTGAGGCTCACCGCCGTAGGCAGGAGATAACAAGGCATGACAAACATGACTGCTAACACCTCCTCTCAGATCCTGGATGTGGCGGAAGGCCAAGGGAGAAACGGATCTTGGGGTGGCAAAGGGAATGCTAATGTCGATGAAGTTCATCGATGAAGATTGTCGATGAAGAAACTCCTTATGAGCTTGAAAAACCCCCTCTGAAACACTAGGGGCCAGGAAATCCACAGCCGCATCACCAAGATTGTCCCCCTCTAAAAGGGATGGGGGGTATGAGGGAACCACCAGAGGAGAGGGTGGGGGATGGGAAGGATATTTGGAGTAGATCTTAGCCATATTTGGTGGACAACAGAGGACATTCTGTTGTAAACTCTAAATTTTTGTAGAAATTAAGTTTAGCAGCGACCTCGAAATTTGTGCCAACAAGAGAAGGCATCATACATTGAAATCAGCACTTGCAATGTGTGATATTGATAGGGATTTCAAATGCTAGGCCATCCATTGTAAATTTGAGGCAGAATTTGGCTAGTTGGGTTGGATAGGGGTAATTTTTGGGTCAAATTCAAGGGGCAAGTTGCCTACTGTGGTAGCATTTAGCTAGTTGGGTTGGATAGGGATAAGTTCTGGGTCAAATTCAAGGGGAAAATTGCCCAGTTTGTTTGCTGACTACATTTGTAGCAAAGGGCTTTTGGATTAGCCACGGAGATAGTGGAATCTTAGCTTGTAATTAATCCATTGGCAATTGAAGTTAAAGAAATACCGAAAGGGGTACTAGTTTTGGGGCCAATAGGGTGTCCAATATTCAAGATTATTAAGGTAAATGTGCATTTCAATTGTGTTTATTTGCTGATTATTGTAATTAAGTGCTTGATTTGAGAATTACCACCCTATATGATAAGGGAGGCTAGTTTTATGGTTCTATTGTTGGATTTGAACCTAGGTTACCTCGGTGAAAGCTAGGTATCCTAATCGGACTAGGCGCGCCAACAGGTTGTTCACTGTTTAAGATTATTAAGGTAAATTGTGCATTTCAATTTAAGTGCTTGATCAAGGAATTACTACCCTATCGGAGAAGAAAGGTTGGTTTCATGGCTCCATTGTTGGGATACCACTCAATCCTTTGATTTGGTGGGCCCGAGACACATGATTGCAAGCTAAAGCTTTGTGCTAGTGCTGACTTTTGCTTTCAACTCAGAAATTATAGCAGTGTCTTCATACAGCGAGATGGAATCAAGCAGTGATGATGCCTCTCAGTATGGACACTCACATGGGGAAGAAGGAAATGCAATGTCTAATCTTGGATAAAGCTCAGACCATGGAAAGCAAACTGAAAATGTTGTTGTTGGGCAAGATATAGGGTGTTTGAGGCATAACGAAGTTGATGACAAAAAAAGTGAAGAGAAATTTGATGACTAGTTCAAGAATCAGATGAGAACGGCAACAAGTCTCTTTACTAAATTGGCAAAGGATTCTTAGTTCATTTGATTTTTGAATACTCCAAAAAAGGACAACAAGGGCAAGAAGAAGAGGTCATCTTTTACAACTTCAAGACAGCAAGGTACACGGTGCATCGAAGGGAATGCCAAAGCCTTCACTTGAAGCTCCCAAAGATGCTAATGAAGCAAAACAATTGGTACCTATGGGGCAGGGACTGCAAATGCAAGGCCATCATGGAAGTGCCAATCCAATGGAATTTGGATAGCCGGGCATGCATGCTATGATGGGGCAGCCATGATACTTTGGTAGTAGCACGATTTTTCATGCTATGGTTGGACAAGGACCACATAAGGGTATGGCTGGAAATGTGCAAAACCTTATGTACAACAGCATTAGCTTGATGCCTGGGGCAGAAAGTAGCATGTTTGGTAATGCATGCGCACCTCCGAATGTTTATGGGGCTCAAGGAATGAGGGGTGGTCATGGAATGGAAATGCTTCGTTTGGTGTTGGTTTTGACGTAAATTCAGCAAATGTACCCTTTTTGCAGCAACCAGTGTATGACAACTTGACACCCAAAGGGGCAGCAAAAGACTATGATGAGGGTGGAAAAATAGTGAAGTGTGAGTTCTTCAGCGGTGTATAATATAGGCTGAAAGCTTTGACTTTAATTCATCAGTTTGATATAGCTTATTCAAGGGGGAAACTTCATGGAGGCCTCGAAGATTCGAAAGGCAGCCACTTTCTTGAAAGGGAATGCATTACAGTGGTGGTCCATTCTTTTGATGTAAGGTAGAGCACTGCCAACGTGGGTATAATTCAAGCAAATGTTTGCATCGAATTGGTTGACAAGTATCTTTGAGGTGGATATCATGACAGCTTGGAATAAGCTGGATGCTAAGGAATGTAAGAATTTGGAGCAATATAATAAGAAGTTTTGGGATGTATTGCTGCCTATTACTCCTTATCACCCTGTACCCCTTCATGAGCAAGTGGAAAAATATGTTTGTGGGCTGCCCAAAGGAAACAGGGATTTTTGCATTAAATCCACCGTGTCTAGCATGTCTCAGCCTATAGAGATTGCTCCTATAGCAGATGCTTTGTTGCGTGGGAAGGATTCGGGCTCCCTAGAGAGTGGGGAGAAGCCGAATAAAAAGTTGTTCAAGGCTGAGAAAAGGGGCAGATCTGAAAATCAGCTTGAAAAGAGGCCAAAACAACAAAGAAAATTGTCTTGAAAAGAGGCCAAAACAACAAAAAAAGGGCTAAAAAACATTGGCATAATGTAGGGAATTGATGGGGCTGCTAATGAATGTTTTATTTGTGAACAAGAGGGTCATATTGCAAGGGATTGTCCCAATAGGCAGCAAGCTGGAAAATCAAAAAATGAGGGAGATCCTAAGGGAAAAAATCCCAAAACATCAGTGGGATTGGTGCTCGATGTTGTCGGTAATTAGTCCAATGATGATGCAACTAAGTTGTACAGAGCATAGAGTAAATTCAGGATTAGCATACATTGGTATTCTTTGATAATAGTGGACGAGCAAACTTCATCTTTGTTGACATGGCAGCTTGTCTAGGCATTAGAGAGGATGAGATGGGACCAATAGGGGAGGTTGGAATGGCATGTTAAGGCCATGTAGAGCGTGTCACACTGCCCATTGGAAATCGTCGGTTGCATATACAAGGATATGTGGATAGCGAAGACTTCTTCATTGCTCCACTTGAGGGTTGTCATGCATTGCTTGGTATGCCATGGTGTACCGTGTCACATATGCATGCAGTTATTGATTCACGTGCAAAAGAGATGACTATTTAGCATAAGGGAAAGACACTCACACTAGATGTAAAACTGAAAGGGGAATTTGACCCTATTGTATTTACTGCCATTTCTAAAGTAATGAAAAATTATCTTTCAGTGTACTTGGTTTTTACTAAGGATAAAGATGATAGTGAGAATGCTGGAAATATGTTTAAGTTAGAGAAGGATTGCATGTCATTTTTGAAAATGAAAGTTGATGCTTCTCTCCGTCACTTCTAGGGTAGCTACTGCTTAAAAGGCCTGAAGATCATGGTATAGATCTTATTCCCGGTGGAAGTAGCCCACCCAATAAGCCACCCTACAGAGTCAGTATAGCCTAGCAGGTGGAGATTATAAGTTAGGTGAATGAGCTGCTAGAAAAAGGGCTGATTCAGCCTAGCTCATCTCCTTTTTGTTCTCTAGTGCTTTTGGTGTAGAAAAAGGATGGTTCATGGTGTATATGCATTGATTATCGTGCTTTGAATAAGATACTGATAAATAATTGCTTTCTGATCTCTAGGATCAATGCTGTTATGGATAGATTGTGTTGGGATAAAGGCCCATTTGACCTCCGTGTATAGTACACACACACCTATTTAGTTGTACATGTGAATGCATCCTTAATATGCCCCAAGTATAAATACATTTTATTCTTTGTGTACCAATACATTGTTGGTACACTAAAATCTATCGTACTTTTATGCACACTCTCTCTGACTCTTGCCGTTACTCTTACGCTCTCCTCGAACTGGTGCAGCACATCCCCAGCTGAGCTCCAACAACCGGTATTAGAGCTTAAGGTTTTGTGTACGCTTCTTGAGTCAACAGACACTGCTAAGGTGTAGGCAATAGCCGTAGGCTATAGTCGCAGGAGAGTAGGTGGATGAGACGGACTGCACGTGACAATCAACAGACGTCAATAGGCAGCCGTTTGACCAACAGGTAATAGGACTAGCGGGCGGGCACTGTACATGACGATAGGGGATCAGGCGTGCAGGCGATGGGGCAGTGCGATGTGACCAGCCAGCCGAGCGCATGCGAATGATTGGGCAGCGGATAACAGGTGGCAGACGGGTCGCCGGCTGACAGTCACGCGATCCGCCTAACGGGTTAACGGACCCTCGTCATTCCGTTTTTATAAAAATCAAAAATCTTATTTTCTTCAAAAATCTCCTTTGAAATTCCTTTCTTTAATGGGGGTTCTTGCATTGGAGGCATAGATCTCAGATTTGTGCAAATTCGAGCCCGAAAATTTGGGGTTTTTTCCGGATTTGATATTGTCCATGCTTGGCAGTGACATTCAGGTTAGAAATTGCAAACATTGTCATGTGGCGATCTCAATTAAATTGAGGATTTTGCCAAATTTGTCAGAATTTTACTCGTTTGAGTAAAATTTCTTGACATTGGATCCCAGAAATTTGGGGCTTTTCATGTATTGGTCAAATTTTGCTCAGCTGGGTCAGATTGATTGACATTTATGCACTTTTGGACCTGAAATTTTGGGTGTTTGTGCAGAATTTGGTAAATTTCTGCATTTTTGCCTGTGTGGTGGCTGGTTCATGTACAAACAGTAGAGATTTATTACTGTTTGAGGAAGAAGAGCAATGTGTTTGCTGGTTTTGCTTGTGTTTCTGCAGTTCGAGGGCATTTACTCTTGTGTTCGTGATAAAATGGGTGCAACTTCTTCCAGTTCAGACATCAAGAGTTTGATGGAAATCAAACGGTTTGATGGTCATGGCTTTGACTTTTGGAAAGATCGTATGCAAGGCATATTGTTCCTAAAGGATTGTGAGGATGCTTTGCAGAAAGATAAACCCGTACAAATGTTTGATGCAGATTGGGCCAGAGTAAATAAAAAGGCTGTGGCTTACATTAAGATGGGTGTCACTGATGACATCTTGACAGACATTAAGGGTTTAGATACAGGTTATGCAATATGGGAGAAGCTGAAAACTACCTATAAGATCACCACACCCGTTAATCAAGTGCATTTAATGCGCAAGTCGGTGAATATGCGACTGGATGAGCCAAAGCCTACAACTGAGTACTTGAGTGCATTTACAGGCATTTTAAATCAGCTCAAGGATGCAAATTTGGACTTTGATGATAAGTTGAGTACGATCTTTTTGATCATGACACTACCTAATTCTTGGGAGACCTTGGTGGTTTCTCTTAGCAATAACTCCAATCTCTCATATGATGGGGTGAGGGGTTCAATCTTGAATGAAGAAATTAGTCGTATGTCTAGTGGAGAAGGTAGCAACTTAGCTTATAATGTAAGAGGCAGGGCTGAAAAGAAAAATGTAAATGTAGGATAGAGAAACAGGAGCAAGAGCAAAGGAAAGGAAAAAAGTGACATTACTTGCTATCACTGTGGTCGGAAGGGCCACTAGAACCTGATTGTAGGTATTACAAGAAGGAACAAGAGAGAAAGAAGAATGCAAGAGATAAAAAGGAGGATGAGGATAAGACAAATGTATTTGAGGTAGCCAAAGGCAAGGAAAAGGCCAATGTGGCCTCTAGTGTAGTCATAGAGGAGCTTTCGGATACAGAGGTTGATGCATTATGTGCAGTTGATTCTGATGCCCTTGTATGTCACATGTAGGATATGCAGATTACCAAGGCTGATGTGATTGATGCACTTTTGTCAGTTGACGATAGTGTCACTCAGACTTGGATTGTAGACTCTGGTGTCTCTTTCCATGTAACTCCTTGCTTGGAGTGTTTTGCTATGTTCAATACAGGGAGTTATGGAAAAGTGTATCTTGGAAATAACCATGCTTGCAGCATTGATGGGATTGGCACTGTACACTTGTCTTTAGACAATGGGTAAGAGCTTGTGTTGAAAGATACCAGATATGTGCGTGGCATTAAAAAGAGTTTACTATCTGTTGGGTAGCTTGACTTGCATGGTTACACTACACTGTTTGGTGGTGGATTGTGGAAAGTGAAAAAGGGTTCCATGCTGATTGCAAAAGGAACCGAGAAGGGCACATTGTATTGTTTGCACTGTAAAGCTTTGAATGGCAAGTTTCTTGCAGTTGCTGAAATTGGCAGTCACTTGGAGTTATGGCTTAAGAGATTAGGCCGTATGAGCCAAAAAGGACTTGATGGTCTTACCTCTCTGAAGAGGATTGATGGAAAAGGCTCTAAACTTGACTTTTGTAATGAGTGTCAGTTTGGAAAGCAAATAAAAAATTCCTTTTATTTAGGTGTCTCTCGTAAGTCCAATGTCTTGGACTTAAACATTCTGATGTATGTAGTATGGCTGTGAAATCGTTGGGTGGTGTTGCATATTTTGTCTCCTTTTTTGATGATTGTTCCAAAAAGATTTGGGTATACCTGTTGAAAAAGAAAAGTGAAGTGTTTGTTGTTTTTAAAACTTTTCATGCATTTGTGACCACTTAGACAGGTAGAAAGCTCAAATGTTGAGAACTGATAATGGGGGTGATATCTAGTGAATTCAAGTCCTTTTGTGGCTTGCATGTAATTAAGAGGGAGCTTATAGCTCCTTACAACCCTTCTTCAAATGGGGTGGCTAAAAGATATAATAGGACTTTATGTGAAAGAGTACGGTGCATGCTGTCCATTGCTAATCTTCCTCATGAATTTTGGGGAGAGGCACTCAAAAGCGCAGTTCACATTTGCAACCGCTCTCCAAATAGGTCCTTAAATAATGGCATCCTTAAGGAGGTTAGGTCTGGCTAATCGGCCTCATATGACCATTCACGCATATTTGGCTGTGATACTTTTGTGCATGTTAGAGATGAGTTGAGGAACAAACTCGACCCAAAATCCACCAAAGGCATTTTCATGGGCTATGGTGATGAGGGTGAATTTGGCTATAGAGGGTGGTTACCTCAGTCCAAGAAAGTTATTCGCAGTGGTAATGTTGTGTTTAATGAGGCAAAATTGCTGAAAGGTACTTTAGCCTCTAATGAAGATATGAAAAAGGTCAAATTTCAGAGTTTGCAGCCACCTATTACTTCAGAGAATGAGCCTCAAGGTGCTGTACCATAGGCTGAAACTGATGATCAGTTGGTTATTTTTGAGCTAGATGATGATGGACAGCAAATAGGAGCATAAGGAGGTCATGGACAGCAAGATAGACTTGTTGATTATGAAAATGCAGGTGCTGGTAATGAAAATGAAGGTGCTGTACAGCATGAACAGCATGCTGAAAATGGCTTACAGCAGCCAATAAATGCTGAAAATAACATACCTCCAGTAGACCTAAATCTTGAAGAAGGCAACCACATAGGCTTGACCCCTCCTTGCATTATGTGATGCTTACAGATGAGGGTGAGCCTCTTACATATGAAGAGGCCAAGTCATGCGAATTCAGCAATAAGTGGGAGCTAGCTATGTAGGAAGAGATCAAATCTCTATATGCAAATGATACTTAGGATCTTGTGTCGGTTGCTACTCGTCTAAACATTGCTCATGTAGTGGGAGTTGTTAGCAGTTTTATGTCAAATCTTGGCAAAACACATTGGGAGATTGTCAAGTGTATTCTTTGATACCTAAAGGGTACACAAAGAAAGTGTATTCGCTATGGGCAAGTTGCACTTAGTTTGTAGGGTTATTGTGATGCAGACATGGTAGGTGACTTGGATACTCGTAGATCCACCAACGGGTATGTCTTTACAGTTGTTGGTGGGGTTGTTTCTTGGTGTTTCAGGTTGTAGAACATCGTCGCATTGAGTACTACTGAAGCTGAATATATATTAACTACTGAAGCTTCTAATGAAGCTATATGGTTGAGCAGACTTGAAGAGGATCTCGGCATGTCTATGGGTATTGCGGTTTAGGGATGTGATAGTTAGAGTGCTGTGTATCTGGCTAAGAATGCCATGTATCATTCATGCACAAAGCATATAGATGTGCGATATCACTTTATTAGACAGATTCTGGAAGATAGTCAAATCACATTGACCAAGATTAAAACACAGGACGACAACCTTGCAGATGCTTTCACTAAAAGTCGAAGCAAAGCTCAACATGAGCATTGCATACGACTAGTGGGAGTTGGCTAGAGGTTCACTTCAGACCTTTAAGTGGGAGGTTGTTGAGATAAGGGCTCGTTTGACCTCCATGTATAGTACACACACACTATTCAGTTGTACATGTGAATGCACCCTTAATATGCCCCAAGTATGAATACATTTTATTCTTTGTGTATCAACACATTGTTGGTACACTAAAATCTATCATACTTTCACACATACTCTCTCTAACTCTTGCCGTCACTCTTACACTCTCCTTGAACTGCTGTTGCACATCCGTAGTTGAGCTCCAACAGATTGTAGGGGGTAGCCATATTCAGTTGTATAGATTTAAAAATTGGGTATCATCAGATACTCATTAGATTGGAGGATGTGCCTAAAACAACTTTTAGGACATCTTTTGGGTTGTGTGAGTTTCTTGTCATGTTTTTTGGAGTTACGAATGCTCTTGCCACATTTAATCGTATGATGGATCACATCTAGGACACTTTCTTTGATGACATGATTGTCTACTCAAAGAATGAGACAGAGCATAGAAAACACTTGGACATTGTGTTTAATGATTGCGTAAGTATAGGCAGGCTATCAATGACAAGAAAAATGAATTCTTTTTGCATGAAATCCACTTTTTGGGCACATTGTATCGGCTAATAATATTTGTATAGACCCTGCAAAGGCTGAGGCAATACATTCATGGACACCTTTGAGAAATGTATATGAGATCTGCAGCTTCTTGAGGTTATGTTCTTACTATAGGAAGTATGTATGTGGGTTTGTTGAAATTGTATCTCCATTGTACGCTTTGTAGAAGAAGAATGTGCTATTTAGATGGAGATCAGTGAAAACTTCAGCATTTGAAAAGTTGAAGGAAAAGATGAATTTAGATATTGTGCTTGTGTTTCCTAATCTAAGGAAGTCATTCATGGTTTAGTGTGACACATGTGGTAACAACATGTGGTTTTCTCTCTATGTTTCATTTTAAGATTATACATATTGATGGTAAAAAGAATGTTGTGGTTAATCCACTGTCATGTAAGCCACAAATTTCAGCCGTTAGCATGGTTTATCACACTGAGTTGGATGCCATGTAAGCCACAAATTTCAGCCTTTAGCATGGTTTATCACATTGGAGTTGGATGCCATGAAAGATCAATATACTATTGATTCGGACTTTGCTAATGTTTATGATTAGCTTTGCAATGGCAAGAGGCATGAGCACTTTATGCTCAGAGATGAATTTCTGATGATGCATGGATGACTATGTGTCACAAAGTAGTTGAGGCCTAGAGTGATTAGTGAAAGTCATGCTCCTTTGTATGTAGGACATAGATGTATTGATGCCATAGTCAAGGCAGTGGAGTATTTCTTTTATTGGCTAGTTTTGACGTATAATGTAGATGTGAAGATATGCTAGGGTTTGCACAGAGGAAACACAACTTGTATAGCCAAGACTGAAACACAAAGACTCAGACGAAGACAAGCAAAACTCAAAACCTAAAGGCAAAATGCAAAACACAAAAACTTAAAATCCAAATACAAAGAGAAGAAATTTTGAAGTGAGTGAATCCGGTAAATGAATGTAAGAGTGTACAGAATGCCCAAGGATAGAGCAAAGCAGTGTCGAAAAAATTAGGGTTTTGAGGGACCACTAAAACTCTCTCAAACCGTGCATCAAATTTGCATTTTTAATCAATTAAGCATGTTTTGGTGCTGTTTAAAAATGCTAATAAGTTGTAAAGCGTATTTTAGCTCAACAATAGAGTAGTTTGTCAGAACATGTATCATATGTCAAAAGGTAAAGCATGATAAGCAAAAGATACTGGGCTTATTACAGCCCTTGCCTATTTCAAATAGGCCTTGGGAGAGCATTGCAATGGATTTGATTTTTGAACTTTCTAGGACACCTACAAGGAATGATGGATATGTACTATCATTTGTAGGTTTAGCAAACATGTCTATTTCATTCCGATGAGGAAAAAAATAAAGGCTAATCATATGGCACCATTGTTTTTGAAGCACATCTTTAAGTATCATGGTATGTGAGAGTCAATCGCTAGTGATCAAGACCCTCGGATGACCAGTTTATTTTGGAAGCAGTTGTTTGAGATTATGGGTACCATGTTGAAGTTCTCATTATCCTTCCATTCGCAGATAGATGGTTGGTCTGAGGAAGCAAATTCCAGAGTTAGATCTTTTGAGGTGCTATGTTTCAGACCACAAGGTATACTAGGAGCAGTATTTGCTATTGGTTAAGTTTGCTTATAAAAACAAAGTGCATAGTTCCATTGGTAAAGCTCCATTTGAGATGGTTGAGAGTTGCAAGAAGATACCACCTATCTTGCAGACTAAGGATAAGATCTTTGAGGCTGATTGTTATGTGGAAAACTTGGATATAGTCTATGCAAAGATAAAGTATGCACTTGAGAGATCACAGGAAAAGCAAAAGAGGCTAGTTGATCACCATAGAGGTGCTTTGTAGTTTGCAAAGGGCGATTATGTATTGTTGCATTTTGAAAAGGCAAGGTTGAAAAGGATGAAAGGTAGAGAGAGATTGTATCCAAAGTTGAGTATGAGATACTATGGGCCCTTCTAGGTGTTGGAAAAGATCAATGATGTGGTATGTTAACTGAAATTACCTCCACATTGGCAGATACACAATGCTTTTCATGTCAGTTTGTTGAGGCTTTTTCATGGTGATGTGTCAGAGGATATGTTTGCTGAAATTCAGCTTGCGGTTGAGGAGCTAGATGAGATCTCGGTATATAGTGGATCTCGAATGTATTCAACATGTATGATTAGTTTGAGAACAGTTTATGGTCATTTTTGGGATCACTTTTGCATCAGTTTGCGATTAGTTTTGAGATCAGCAAGTGATTAGTTTATGCTCAGTTTTCAATGGTTTATAGCTGGTTCCATGGACAACAACATGTTAGTAAATGCCATTGACAGTTTTAGCCATGGATCATGCTGAAAATATGCTCTACTATGGTTGTAAAGTTAGAGAAACATGAGTTGTAGATGCATCCAATGGGTTTCTAGCAACAGTACCAGATTGTTTTTCAGATTTATGTTATGTATATATTGGTCGGGAATTTTCAGCAAGGTTTGGGACACTTGGCACAGTTAGACAACAATGGCTAATGTTGCGACTGTGATGTCTTATGGAAATTTCAGTGTAGTATGCTTTTCCTTTGTCACAATGCAATGTAATTGAGGATGATTGTAGGGAATTCAAGGGGGGAGGTTTGTCACGGGGATGTTAAATTTTGAGATGCTTTAATCTTGCCGACAACATTTGATTAAGTTATTAATCAAATGTGCAAGGTTGTTTAGCATGTGTTGCACATGGTAGTTATTTCATGGTAACAAGCGAAGGACCTTGAGGATGTAGTGGGTATCAAAGGCAAAAGTTGTGATAAGTTATGCTAATTGGGTTGTTTCAGTGGTTAGTTGATGCCAATTTTGACCCTAGGATAGTTGTTTGGTCAATAAGTGTTAGTAGAGATTGGGACCACTCTAGGTTGCAAACCTAACCAATTTAATTATGGATGGGTACATTTAATTCTAGGCAAGATCAAATGGGATGGAATTAATTTTCAGAATTATTTAATTTTGAAAATTATTTAAATGATCGGATAATGCTGAAAAATGGATTTAGAAGGTTGCCACTTGGCAAAAATGCCCATGTAAACTCAGAAAACGTTTTTGGGGGTTGGATCTTGGCTATTCAGTCGATTTTCAGCCTGGGAGAGAGGAAGAAGGTATTACTGGTCAGAATTTAGACCTGAGGAGGCCGTAGACAGCAGCCAGGAGGTCTAGAACAGCATGTGACAGCTATTCTGGCACCAGGAGCTGCTGGTTACAGTAGATTGGAGGACTCTAGGCAGTAGGTGGAACATTAAATGCTGATTGGTGTAGGCTGCAGGCTGAATTTGGAAATTTCTCATGTGAAATTCTGAAATTTCTCTCTCTATGGCATTGTCTCACCTTCTCCAATCAATTCTCAAGGGATCTTAGCATTTCTCAGCCATTTGGAGTAAATCTCAGCCATATTTGGTGGATAACAGATGGAATTCCGTTGTAAACCCTATATTCGGCAAAAATTATAGTTTATCAACCACCTTGGAACTTGTGCCAACAGGAGAAGGCATCGTACATTGAAGTCAACACCTGCAATTTGTAATATTGATAGAGATTTCAAATGCCAAACCATCCATTGTAAATTTGGGGCAACATTTTGGCCAGTTGGGGTTCGATTAGAGCAAGTCCTAGGTGAAATTCAAGGGGCAAATTGCCCAATTTGTTTGCTGATTGCATCTAAGCAAAAGGCTTTCGGATTAGCCAAGGAGATCGTGGAACCCCACCTATCGTACATTGAAGTTAGCATGTGTAATTCGTAATATTGACAAGGATTTCAGATGCTAGGCCATCCATTGTAAATTTGCGGCAGCATTTGGCCAGTTGGGGTTCGATTAGAGCAAGCCCTAGGTGAAATTCAAGGAGCAAATTGCCCAATTTGTTTACTGATTGCATCTAATCAAAAGGATTTTGGATTAGCCAAGGAGATTGTGGAACCTTGGCTTATAATCAATCCATTGGCAATTGAAGTTAAGGAAATACCAAACGGGGCACTAGTTTTGGGGCCAATAGGGTGTTCAATGTTCAAGATAATTAAGGTAAATTGTGTCTTTCAATTTAAGTTTATTTGCTGATTGTTGTAATTAAGTGCTTGATAAAGAAATTACCATTCTATACGAGAAGAAATGCTAGTTTCAGCGGGCCCCCATCCTGGATGCTCAACTAACGTGCTTTCTCTTGCATTGCCTACCCTTGAGCAAACAAGTCAAGGGTTCAAGAGTCTTAGCATAATCCTCAATAAACTTTTGAAAGAATCCAATGAAACTAAAAATCATTTCACTTATTTGGTATCCCGTGTTTACTAGATTTGGGCTTTGATATGCTTCTTGTGGACGGGCTTGCTCATGTAGGAAAACCTATCATGTTCACTAGTATAATGTTTACAATGGATGAGAATATTTGGGTGAGGATGGCATTGAGTTGACTGCAACTTATGAAAGCTTGGAGGCTGCTTGAAGGCTTACGAGAAAGAATGTCAGAGCCAAAAGAAGCAATAATTTATTTGATCTTTCATGAACAAGGCCATTTTGATAGATTTTGCCCCTTTTGAAACTCAATTTGGGGCATGGGGACGCATTTCGATTATTATAGTAGTAAAGTGCATTTTCCCTCGTTGGCCCAAATTGAATGTTACAGTGCAGAGTGATTCTATTTTGGGGAATTCATGATGGATCATTCTAGGTTAACATATTGTGAGAGTGCGCAACGGAAAGAGGAAAGTGAACATGGAGAGGAGACAGAGAAAATGTAGGTGAGAGAAGAAACGATGCGATTGCAACGGCTAAAGGTATAAGGTTGCAATAGTCAGCCCCAACATGTAGCTCTTCGCATCGGAGTGGGCACCAGATGGTAGTAGGGGGATGAGGGAATGAGGAGGGCTGGCTAATCATGAAGGATCAATGAGGGATAATGAGAGTGGGAGGACAAGCCGCCTATACATAGGCAAATTGGGGCCACAATTGGTAATAAAGTGGTCGGGCCCAAAATATGGGCATCTAGGACAACAAAAAGTGCCCAAAAAGAAATGCACTAATGTGTCTTCATCTAAAATGCCTGAAGCACATAAAATGACAGACATATACAATGTCAAAGACTAGAGCTCCTAATGTCCTTGTCTAACTTAGTCTATGGCTCACAGGCAGGAGATGACTACATAAGATGTAGAAATTACATGGCATAGGCTACAACGGACAGAATTTGAGCAAGGAGTAGAAAACACACAGCAAATATGAGAACGAATTGATACAAAGATGGCTCTGTCCGCCCATGCGCTTCCACTGTGAAGCTTAGATGGCAATCTAGATAGATGATAGGCGAAGAGCTTAGGGTAGTTGGAAGAACTCTAACTGGGTGAAAGATGGATTGACGACGGCTTTAGAGTTGTCTTCCTTTGTAGCTTAGGAAGGTAGTTTGGTAGGCAAGTCCAGCCATATTATGAACCTTTCCTAGTTGGCTAGAGAATATTCTAGAGGATATTCCCTTTACTGTCAGGCTGAAGGGATCCCCATTGGGGGGCTGCTAGCCCCCTTGAGACCCCCCAGCTAGGGGCCGCTTTCACAGCCCCCGAACCCCAAAATAGTGGCCCTTGATAACTCCCACACTGTGCTGCAACTCAATGTATAGTGCCTCAAGTTGCTTCCATCATAACTACTCTATCTAACCCAAAGGCTAGATCCACAAAGATCACCTTTTTGCCATTTGGTCACATAGACTTTATTTGGCATACAAGTCAAGACCTACCCAATGTCCGTGATCACACATGGCCTCTCCTCATAACAGGGGCCTTACAACTTTGAGCACCATGGATCATTGGTGGCACCTTATGAGGGAGGGGCATTGAGCATATCTAACACAAGACACGCGACTACTAACACATGGTCAAAAACATCTTCTATGACATAAGATCACAATGAGTGTGGATCCAGAAATTTTGCCAATGCCTTTGAAATGGCTTCCATGTTTGTGTATAACAAATATGTAGAATGTTTTGTAGTATGTTATGAGCTGTTTCTTGTTGCTACTATGAATGATTGATAAAAGTGAGTATAGAATTAGGTGGTAGCATCATTGTTGAGGTAAGTTTCAGTTATCCAAAAATGTATTGTTTTAGGATTACAATCTCTGTTGGGGACACAATTCTTCTGCTTTCACAAAAATTCTGATTGTACATGCAACCTTTGTATTGCTATATGCTTTCAGTTATCCAATCAGCTGATGTTGTGCAACATTTCAGAGGTTTCATGGAAATGGGAGATCCGTAAATGCAAATCCTATGGCGTTTTTTGTCACAGGCATGCTATCGAACACATTTTGGATTGCACCATTAAGCATGAAAAGGATTGATATAGTCTTTGTTATGATAGTTTCTGTCAGCTGTCTTATTCGCTTCATGTTTTCCTGTACTGGCAGTGCTGCTTCTGTTCATGATTTTAAACTCTCATCAGATGTCACCCAACTTTTTGGTATGTATCCATGATTATATTCAGACTTACCATAATGGCTGAGTTATATGCCAGCTCTCTTATGATAATTGGTTTCTTTGAGTTATATATGCACGGGAAATGATCTGTTAACACTACAGTTAACCTAATGCATCATGACTTCTCTGTGTTATTCTATTGGCAGCTCTGGCTCGGGATGGGGGTATTTCTAATGGCAACAAGTCTACGAATGTATGCAATGTGTCAACAGCTTCAGGCTCAGGCACAAGTTCATGCAGCTGCAGCCGGAGGCTTAGTGGGGCACACTGAATTCCGTCTTCGTATTCCCCCTTCAACTGCATTTGCTACCAGAGGACGACTGCAAGGGCTGAGATTGCAGCTTGCTCTACTTGATCGCGAGTTTGATGATCTTGGTCTGTATGGCTTTGAACCGATTCCTTCATGTTTTGATACTTATGTCATGAACCACCATAGTTGGCAGCATTAGTTCTTAAAAGTTTGTACATTCCTGCAAATTGTGATTTTTTAACAAACTGCTGTTTATCAACTGAAAACCACATTGTGCATGCACTATGCGGCCTACTGTGCCTAATCACCTGCTGTGCCGTTGGGCTGCCTGCCATCGCGATGCTATTTAGACAGCCCGAGCCTGCCACATTGCCAGGTCTGTGCATGCATGAACCATGACCTGAGCTGCAAAGAGAAGCCAAGTAAATTCACTGCTTATCTGGTTCGCATTTTGTTTGCTAATCAGCAGAATGAACTCAAATGAATAAGAGCAGTTACACTACCCTAGTTTCATTTGATTTCAAGTACCCTGTTCTCTCTCTCTCTCTCTCATAGAGCTAAGGACAAAGCAATGCATGAGAAGGTATGGCTCATGGTCAAAGTAGAGATGGATAGCATGAGGTGGGAAAGCAAAAAGGAAATGTACAAGGACATGGAAAACAAGAATTCTTACATGTAGGAATTCAGGCTTTACTAAGGACAGAGATTGATGTCTTTTCAATTGGCTACAAATAAGAGCAGTTGCACTACCCTAGTTTCTTTTGATTTCAAGCTCTCTCTCTCTCTCTCTGATAGAGCTAAGGACCAAGCAATGCATGAGAAGGTACAGCTCATGGTCAAAATAGAGATGGATAACATGAGGCAGGAAAGAAAAAAGGGAATGTACGAGGACATCTGACATGTAGGAATGCAGGCTTTACTAAGGACAGAGATCAATGTCTTTTCAATTGGCTAGCTCAAAATGATAATTACCAGAAACAATTACAGGAAAAAAAGGGGGCTTTAAGTTAGTGGATGAAATGAAAGAACTAAAATTTATGTGGAAAAAGAAATAAAATCTTTTGCTCAGGTAACTAAACAAACAAAAGCAGAGATAGCAAAGAATGCAAAGTGGATTGAGGTGGTTTAAAAGGGGAAGCCATATTGGCCAATAGTATAGATGCTATGAATGAAACTTTGGAGGAAGAAGCTAAGTAAGATTAAGGCCTAAATTAATCTCAAAATTGTGACCTATTTAACTCTTAAAGACTGCCCCAAAAGGATAGACAAAAGAAAAACATATTTTGAGAGTTTGTTAGGACAAATGGCTTAGAAACTCCTATCTTAGGGAGGCCGTGAGATGCTCTTAGAGCTATCCTTAGTGTCTCCAAACATCTCCTTAGGCTCATCACCAGCCAAAGACCTCGAGACATGGATGCAAGTGGCCCCTTTGTAGTCTTATCATTCTTTGCACTATTTTTCCCTGGAGCATATTGTGTTATCATCTATTGTTGTATATGTTCTTCTTCATTATTTTCTCTAGCATTTTTTTACACCTACATGTGAGGAAAACAAGGTGGGAAGAAAAGGGGAGCCCAAGGGATTATGGGAATGTGCATGGTGCAAAGATAAGCACAATACTTTATCCATGGCAAGGTGCATGGGTGAATAGGCAAGAATACCACAAAGACATATGCCTTGATCTTGGGATTCTTGGATATGTAACAGAAGAGGGCTTTCCTCTCCAAGAGAAAATGTGTTAAAAGGTGAGAATTTCACACTTGCTCAAGTGGAAAATTGTTGAAAGGAGCATATGTCATCAGTTTTAGATGCATAGGAGGGGAAGTGGGTGGTATAGTGAGATGGTATAGTGGTCATTCAAGAGCACGATTGACATGACGGTATGCAGCTGGGGAAAGCTAATAATTCTCATGTTATATATGTCTATCCCTAAAACTGATGCCCCTTTCCGTATTTATTTAACTTAATTGAAGAAGAAGTTGATGTATAATGGGATTCTCCCAATCCCTTTCGATATTCCAACTCCCCTTGCTATTCAAAATTGCTATTCAAAATGACCAGCAAGTCTTTAATCTGATTTGCTCCTTGATTCGGGCAATCAATTAGCCTTCACCCGCTTTGATGGATGCCCCAAATTTAATTATTTGTTGGTCCCTCCACTTAAATAGATTAAAAACAGCTTCAGTCCTATTGAATCCAAGTCTTGGAGCTTCCAATTTCTGGCATGCTTCTCGAGGCTACTGCTAAACCTTAATTTCTGCTCTGCAAATTAGGGTTTACAACAGAGAAATCTGAAATTTCTCAGCCTTTGGTAATCTCAATGTTGTAATCTTTGGAGCAAGGCTATAGAAAGGTTGGGAGATGAAAGAGAATGTTGAGGAGAGAGAAAATTCAGACTTTCTTCGCGAAGAATTGAAGAAAATCTATCATTTACTACTGCTGCCCTGTCTCAACAGCTTGTAGATGCAAAGAACTGAAGAAATATTGCCGCTGCCCTATCTCAACAGCCTGTAGATGCTGTCACTTGCTGTTGATTGGTCTTCTTCTGCCCTTGGCTACCTTAGAAGGTCCTCCAATGGCTGCAAATCAGACCAATAGCGTCTTCTTCCTCTCTCTTGCAAACTGAATACACTAAAAATGCATCTCTCCAGCCTCTAAAGACTTTTTTAGTCTTGCATGGGCATTTTTGACAAGTGGCAGCCTTCCCAGATGGTTTTTCCAGCATTATTCATAATTAAATAGTAAATTTTAATCTTTAAATACTAAAAAATAATCTAATAATGATTTTGGTGCCTTGAAAAATATTACGACTGGTCAATGATTAAATTGGCTAGGCATCTTCCATTCCCGAGTGTCTCTGTGCCATCTTTGGCCATCAAATTGGCGTTAGGTACAATTAAACGTCACTTCTCTAGTATCACCAACTGACACTTATGGCCAAATGAATGACTTAGGCTAACAATTGACACCAGATAACACCAAGTACTTGTGCAGCATAACTTATAGCAACTTTTGTCTTTGACATCTCGTGATTTCCTCAAGTTCCGGGCTTGCAAATTTACTCTAACCCCAATTATACCTCACATATGCAATATTTACTTAACCATGTGATTAAAAATAATCCACATGTTAAGTGAGGTTTTAAAAATACATGTCCTCATGAAAACAACCCTCATTTACTATTTGACCCTTCTCTCATCTACAAAAGGTGCTCCTCTCCTCCATACTTCCATACCAATTTAACAAGCATTTGCCATTCTCAGCTCTCTCTTGGATCTTGAATTGATTTGTGATTTATCATTCTCATCTCTGATCCTCTCTTTCTCGCACCCTATTAAAGTATTTATCATTCTCATCTCCTATCCCCTCTCTCTCACTCTCACTCTTTCAACTTTACCCCAATCCTCTCCCTCTCTTTCAACTTTCAAGTTTCAAGAGTCAAAACTCAAGCATCTCTCTCTCTCTCTCTCTCTCTCTTTCTCTCTCTCTCTCAAGCTCCTGGTCATGTGCGTGGATCGGTTGCCTTTCAACGACTTGCGGACATGGTAATTGCATGCATAGTGATTGAGTGCAATCTTGCATTCAATGTCCTAAAGCAAGAGCAATGGAAGAAGATGGTAAAAGCCATTGTCAATGTGGGTCCATGTGAAGGATGGTCCGGTGTCAGATACAACATGAGGACGAAAAAGATTGATTAAAAGAATGAGAGGATTGATAGAGCCCTTGATCCTATTCAGGCAACATGGATAAAATATGGTTGCTCCATTCTCATCGACGGATGGAGTAATTGTAAGTAACGGGGCATTATCAACATACTTGTCTCATGTCCACTTGACACTTACTTTTTGCAAGCCGTAAATATCGATAAGAGGGGGAGGAAAACGAGGGTGCATTCATCTACTACCACATTTGGCAAGCTATCATTGAGGTATACATTGCCTTTTAAATTTGTTTCACTTTCTTTCATTAAATGATTATGATAATTGATTTATATATAAATATCTACAACCCTATTCTTATTTCTCTCTAATGATTTATGCATAACTATCTATCTCGATTCTCTCTTTTCCCTTGGGTCCCAACCCTCGTCTCTCTTCATTCTTGAATCTTGAAAGTTGAAACTTGAGAGATTTAACTCTCTCTTTCTCTCTCTAACCTCTAAGTATTGTTACTTGTAATTTATAAATTGTGGTTGTAGATGGGTCCCTCGAATGTGATGCAAGTTGTTACCGACAATGCATTGAATAATGGGCCATTTGCTTGAGGTTGAGTTTCCCATGATTGTGTGGACTCCATGTGCAAGTCATTGTTTAGACTTGCCCATGGAGGATATTGGGAAGCTCAAGTGGGTGAAGAGGGTGGTTTACAAAGTTACATTAGTTGTCACTTTCTTCACGGTAAAGATAAAGGTGCTTGCAATGTGTTGTGAGTATAGCACGTTGGAGTTGAAGAAGCCTCCTTCGACTTGGTTTTCTTACATGTGGTTATTGTTGGAGCGCCTTTATGAGATGCGGTCCGCCTTGCATCAGATAGAGGTGTCCACTCTATGGAATGAGTGGGATGAGCATAAGACAGAGGAGGCCAAAGCCATGTAGCGCTTGTGCCTTAATGAGCAGCTTAGAAAGTCCGTGCTGTTGTCATTGTCGTGACTCTCTTTAATAGGGTGTTACGTATGAGTGATTGCGAGGGATTCACCATGGGTCTTCTCGTTCACTTCTTTAGAGTGGCTTTGGTGGAGGCAAGTGCTTGTACAGTGATCATAGAGACACAAGGCGCACATGTTTTAGAGATAGTAGAGAGGTGATAGGCATGGATACATAAGCCCATCCATGGTTTTGCCGCATTGGTATATCTGGCCTACAAGTCACTAGCGGTCATGGATGATAGATAGCTCCGTTTAGACCAACTTGCTTATTTGACTGGTGTGGTCCTTATGGATGATTACAATGCAGTGCTGGAGGAGCTAGGATGCTATGAAGATTAGAGAGGGCATATAGCTTTTGCTTTTTCCACTTGTTGGAGGAGAGAGTCACTTGTGAAGCCTTCATTTTGGTGGCAAAACTTTGGATATGCATTAGAGATCCTTCAGTCCTTAGCCATGAGAGTCCTTTCTTAGGATTGCTCTTTGGGTGTATATAAGAGAAACTGGAGTGTCTATTTTCTCATTCACACAAAGATTCGCAATCGGCTTATCATACGATAGTTATAGCAACTAGTCTATTGCCGCACTAACTAACGCATGATGAGGGCTATGGTGAGCATGGGTAGTCCGAAGCAAGTAAAGTTTAAACACTTAACCATAAAATGCAAAATTTATTGTTTTAAACTTTGAACATCAAAGTTTATACTTTACAATTTAGACTTTAGCATTTACAATCTTATGTGCATTGTATAGGTGAATGTTGATACATTCAAGTTGACAGGTGACACTCTTCCGAGTGTACATCAGGGGGTGGAGGAGAAGGAGATGATTTTTGTAGAGCTCTATAGAGAGCTTATAGCAATAGATATTCGTGACACTCATAGTCAGCGTGTCCGTGGGCGAGAAGTTTGAGTAGATGGTAGAAGGGACATGGTCATTCGGCACCCTCCAATATCAAGGAGGGTTGGTTCGAGTGGCTTGCATACATATGTAAGGTGGGGCTCTAGTAGCTCACATCCCATGTCTCATGATGGCATCCCCCCCTTGGCTACGCAGTTGCCACCTAGGGAGGCCATCATTTGATGATGATGGTAACCTCATCAGTGAGGATGAGTATGAGGGTGTCTCATCATTCCATGCCGAGGAGTCATCTTTAGACTCTCTTGATGAGCACTCAGATGGTTCTGATGATGATGATAGATGCCTTATCATAGACTCATAGGTCTCTTTCTTTTTGTATCTACTATCATTGTATCCACATGCATGATGCCACTATGATGCATCATCCATGGACCATCATCCATGTATGTCCTTGACTGTGGTTGTATCGCATATTTTGTGCAGCCCATGCGATTGCGATGGCCACGGTCTGCCCTCATGTATTCGTTTTATTTTGTAATGAAATGGCACTTTCTTTGAAGTGCGTGCCTGCTATAAATGGCTGGACAGACATAATACAATAAGCTATTGGCTGCACCATATGCAGCTTGAACAACAAGGTATTGATGATGGTTTGCCACATGTAGTGGAAGATGTAGTACAATATGAAAGGGCTACTGTAAATGCAGCAAAAACAATCCTGAGATGGCTGTTACAAACTCTCCAAGAGATTAAAATGGATACTCCTTTAGCTCAATGCACTAGAAGGGCTGCTAGACATGCAGCACATGATGCAAGGGGAGCCCATTTGACTGATTTTACGAAAGTAGGTGATTGTGATGAGCATGTATTTATGAGCTCACTGTTGGATAATGATGAGCCTACTTCCTTGGACAAAGCTTAGCAAGATGTACATTGGATGTACTATGTAGGCCATGTAGGATGAGTTAAACTCTATTGCCACTAACTCTACATGGGATCTTGTGGATTTACCACTTGGCAAGAAGGACATTGGTACAAAATGGGTTTTAAACTCAAATACAAGGTTGATGGTACCATTGAAAGGTACAAAGCACGATTGATAGCAAAAGGCTATGTAGAGAAGAAGGGCATAGATTATGAAGAGACTTTTGCTCCTACATCCTGTATGAGTACGGTGAGATGTGTAATTGCCATGGCTGTAAATTATGATTGGAAGGTACATCAGTTGGACATTAAGACAACATTCTTGAATGGGGATCTGCATGAGGATGTGGATGTGTCATAACCTCTAGGGTTTGTGGTTAAGGGGAAATAACACATGGTATGCAAGCTAAACAAAGCTCTTTATGGTCTCAAATAGGCTCCTCGTGCATGGTACTCTAAAATTGATGCATATTTGGCCAGCAAAGGGTTTAAAAACAATAACATGATTTAAAAAAAAACCATAAATCATTACATGATAGAATACATATTTGAAGTGGAAATATACAGCTTGTGGGAGGTATCTAGATATAGATATGCACAAATGATCCTTGAGTCCTCACAACAACTTGTTAATGAGGGTGATTCTTCATGGTGGTATGCCTAGATGTCAACCTTGTTTGAGCTACGTGGCTTTAGCGTTGAAAAGCTACAACCCTTTAACTACTCTCTTGATGCATCATCTCTCACTTTGAGCCACTCAGAGATTGGCAGGATCATCAGACATCTTATTCAGTTGGAGACTAGGAGGACATGGCGTACACTAGCACATGCATTGGGGATGAAGATGGCTTTTTACTGAGAGCATCTTGTCTACAATATTGATGATGGCTTCATTATTTGCCAAAGATACATGGACATGCAACTATCTCATGGGATTAGATGTGCTATTGGTTAGTCGTCCAAGATACACGCATGCTTACACCGATTAGAGATTGAGAATGGCGGATATACATCTATACCTCCCGAGGAGTGCATATGTGAGATTTGCTAGTGAGAGCTATAGAGAGAGGAGCAATGTATCTATCATTGCACTACGCTTGTCAGAGATGTCTTGGTCTCTTTCTTCTGGAGATATGACAACTTAGAGAGACTATCCTTAGGGGTTGAGCACCAGTACATTGGAGCCCTATCTAGAGGTGGCTCACAGATTTCTTCACGAGAAGTACCTGGACAGCCTCAACGCAGTCTCAGTCTGCATTCAGGAGGAGTACAGAGGAGTCCCTTGCATAGCCTCAGCTTGCATCTACCTGAGGGATATTTTTTATGTGGGTGGTTCAGTTTGGCCAATTTAGACACATCCTAGATCTCGACCAATGCATAGATGATACACGCATAGGAGGATGTGTGAGACTATTGCTCGAGCCAGAGCCAGGATCCCCAGGTTCTTTTGACATGAGATGAGATTGGGGCTACGTGATAGCGATTGATGAGGGCTTACTTGAGATGATATGTATCCTCATGGCCTCCTGGGTCCCACTTCACGTACCTTTGATTTTTTCTGGATAGCTAGGTACCTCTATCTCTGGTGATAGTACCTGTGAGGATTTACTATTAGCATTTAGATTCTATATACTGTTTCTTTCTCAGATAGTTATATCATTTTACAGATGGCTGTAACTTACGGTCTCGTAAGTTATTCAATTCAGGTTGTGATCTACTTAAATAGAGTTGTGAAGAGAAACTAAAGTAGAGCATGTCTATGACATTGAGTTTGACATCCTAGATGCCAAAGCATGTTGATGTAAAGTTATTCACATGTTCTCACTTTTTTAAACTGTAATTAATGGTCTAGTCTCAGCTGTACATTTTTATCCAGTGGTATAAGACAGCTACAATAACAGAAAAAGGGATTCCTTTGATAAAATGTAGAAGAAAGGACATTACATATGCAGTTATATATGACTTTGGTTAATGACAGCTCAAGTGTAGTTGTATTAGCTGCCAAATGGGATTTCTCTATGGGATCATGTGCAGGTTTAGTATGAAGAGTGGTGCTAGACTTTAGTGCATTAAGTGATTCCCTTTTATAGCATGGTCTTTTTTTGTAAAATCCATGTATCCTTGTCTATATACATTTGGTGTTTTTGAGATATTTGAACTTCAGTAATAGTTTATGTTTTAGTCAATTCTCGTAACTTCTTAGTTGGCCACACATCCACTTTTTTTTTTTCAAAGGTAATTTGATTGTTTTCCAGATTTTCTTATATGCACGGTTTTTTCTTTGTTTGTGACTCTCCATCAGATTATGATGCTTTAAGGGCACTGGATGCAGACAACCCCCCTGGTGTAGCATCTTTGACTGATGCAGAAATCAATGCGTTTCCTCTTCACAAATATAAGGCACCATCATCTCAGAGTGCAACAAATAATCAACCTAGCAGGCAAGTCTTTACATGATTTCATCTGAAAACATGTCAATACAAGGTTTAAATTACCTGTAACTGCTCTAACCCATTCAATCATCGGGCAATAGTACTGCATTGAAGGTTATTGTTCCAGTTTTAGTTGGTTTATACTTCTGATCCAAATTTAGGGAGATGAAAACAGGACTGCCAAATAACTGCTGGCTTGTGCTTGATATGTAATTGTCAAATTCTCTGGAGTGTGAACTCATAGAAAAAAAGGATGTGGCTCAAACAGGAGTACCTTTATCTCCTGGCTTTTGTTACTTTTACTTTAGAGAAGTCATCTTTGGGGCTTCTGTTTTTTTGTTTGTTTCAGAAGTTAAAAACAAGATTGCTATGTAAATTGAATAGCTCAATTCGAATGTGTAGACTACCAGGTTTTCTTATTATGTCGACGTGTTTGCTACTTTGTAGACAAAACAGCAGAATTACTCTGATTGCAATGCCCAACAGCTGTTTAAAAGTTGCAGATAAACACTTGATGCTTTAACTAGATTGTGCGGACAATGTTCAAGACTGTTCATTTTTTTAAACCATACAAAGTAACTGAGCTTTACAGTGCTTATAACAGCAAGTTGTAAAAAAAGTATGAGCTTCATCTTGCAGTGATAATAGTTCCACTTCACATACAATGGCATATGGCGATTCAAATGAGATAGGAGGGGTATGCACTCTTCCTCTTGTTTTTAGTTGAGTGATACATGCTTGTCAGGTTGTGTGTCTATCACTCATTGTGGTTATAAGAAAAGATTGATGTTGTCAACTCCACTCTCACTCAAGTCAAATACACAAATGCTACTTGCTGCTTCTTACTAGTTGCCAAGCGTTTCCCTTATGAGCACAGATGCTGGTAACCATTAAAAAATTTCAAGTGGCCTAGTATTCCTTTTTCATGCATTGCCAGGCTGATGGGTCCCCGCCACCATTTTCCTGGGCAAATTTGCTAGCCAGATGTGGTCCTGTTTGCTTTGCTCACATGCACCTACAAGTTATATTGCTTTTTGGCCGGGTAATTCGCTACCCAATACACCTTGCCAGTATGTGTTGCCTGTGCTGTTCACATTGGTTTGCTACATGCAATTGCAAGGTATACTGCTTTTTGGCTGCTTGCCACTATCCAGTACACTGTACCAACATCCCGCTTTTTGGGCTGGTTGAATCCCCACGGTCCCCAGTGGAATCCCCATGGTCCCTGATGGGTGGGTGGGGAGGAAGAAAACCACCACCACTACCACGACCATCATGTGTTCACTTACTATTGCAAATCACCACCATTATCACTACTACTGTTACTATTGTTCACTGCTTTTAATACAATCACCACCATTACTACTACAACTTACCAGATTTACTACTGTTCACTGTTACCACCACCACTATCATTCACCGTATTACTATCATCCTACAACCCCCATGACGTTGTTACTACTACTATTAGACACTTCAGATTTGCATTGTTTTTAGTACTATGTTTTTCTCCACTTTCCTCTTTTGTTTCCAGCAGCATGTATGAGGAAACCTAATAATACTTGTACTACGCCCATTGCAGAAAAAGAATGAGGCTGCCAGTTCAGATGGTGTAAAAGGACAAGACGAAGATTTGACCTGCAGTGTGTGCCTTGAACAAGTTGCCGATGGAGAGCTTGTGCGGAGCCTTCCATGCCTTCATCAAGTGGGTCCTTTCTTTGCTCATTATTACCATCATTAGTATGTGGCAAACATCTAACTCTATGTTACTCATTGTGTGTTTGTTTGACCAGTTTCACCCTAGTTGTATAGATCAGTGGCTGAGGCAGCAAGCCACCTGTCCAGTGTGTAAATTCAGGCTGGGATCTGGATGGCAGGATGGGTCGAGCTCTAGCGCACCAGCATACATGGTCTGACTGTGTCAGTTGAATGATAAAGACTCGGGGGACTTTATTTCTTGACAGTAAACGCTAGTTTTTACAACCTTAATGGCAATGTACTAATTATAGTAATATGGAGAGGTTAGCCA
Organism: Lygodium microphyllum; assembly: GCF_053477565.2. Taxonomy (NCBI): domain Eukaryota; kingdom Viridiplantae; phylum Streptophyta; class Polypodiopsida; order Schizaeales; family Lygodiaceae; genus Lygodium; species Lygodium microphyllum. The sequence continues at coordinate 71,977,815 of NC_141153.1, forward strand.
TCCATACCATCCATGCTCGACACATGCCTGTAAAATGATACTGTATCTCATACTTCAAAGATGACTGTTGGTTACATACCAGAGGAGAGGATTTTATGGGAGAGTTCTGCTTAGTATCGACCAAGGAATTGCTCAAAGTGGGTCAAAGTTTCAATACAATATATGACCTAGTGCCTGGATTTTCAACTCAACCATTGGTGGTTCCAGACAACCAATTTAATTTGGTTTGGTTAAGCATTGTATGATGATCAAGTGACATTGTGTTGATGGTTCATGGAGGCAGATGGTGATTACTTCAATAGAGCTACTGAATGCTGCACCTAGCCATGGATGGTGAAAAGATATGTAGTCATCTCCACCAGTCAAAGCTTGCAACAGTATGCTACAATCAGTGTTTCGGAAGATACCCTGCGCCAGATTTGGTTTTCATGCTCCCTTCCCTAGACATAACAAACATGCAATCGTCTTCAGGGATGTATTCTTCAACGTCTTGGCGATTTGTTTGTGTGCTCACAAAATATAATTCAGTTGAGGCATGCTGTTTAGCTTTTGTACAAAAGGAGGAATGGATAAAGGGAACATAATGTTCCTGTCCAGATGTAATGCAGGAAAAAAGTGCTAGTGTTTTGTAAAAGTAAATGAAAAAGCATTTTTGAAGGCTTGGACCAGAGGGGAGAGGAATGGGGAGGGGTAGTAGGTGGAGGCAGCATGTGATTTTTTGGGCTTTTTCTCAAAGGTTCTCTCACAGCCATTGCTTGTTATTGTCAGTTCTTTGCTTATCACTGCTTGCCTTCTCTCACTTTAGGTGAGCTGTTTGCATTTCAGCAAAAATTAGTCAAGATTATAGACTTCTTTCGGATTGCTAGGCCTAATGTGATTGTAGGCTACTCTGTCTATGAATCCTATTGATGCTATTTTTGCAGGCCAGCAATTCTCCTGTGTACAAGTCACTAGAACTGGTCTCCAGCTAATTGCAGTGTTGTGTGTAGGCTAAAAACTCGGCAATTTGTATATCAATGTTAAGTTTTGCTAGCAAATGTTACTTGCTACTCAAAATAAGAGCAAAAACAATGTTGGGAACTTGATGATTCACAATTCCTTGTACTGTGATTGCCAAGCTTCCAAGCCATTTAGTTCCAATTTCTCCGTAACATTGCAACAGTTCAACTCTAGGAGCTACAGAGTGCTCGTAATAGGCCAACTTTTGACAATGGAAACTTTAAATATACATGGAAACAAGGTGGTGATATTATGCAAGAAAGAAGTGTTTAGGAGTTCTGCCACCCATTCAAGTGCCATTTTTTAAGAAGCTTAAGAAATTTTAACAATATTTAGGGCTTATATAACAATTTGTGATATTCATAAAACAAGTTAGTTCAAGATAGTTTTCATTGAATTTAGAATGGGTGAAGGGTATATTGTTTAATTATTTTGTTAAAACAAGAAAATTTACACATTATAGTAGGTTTGTGTGTACAACTATGCTATGTAGTTGCTTCAGTGATATTAAGGTTCAATTTGAAAGTTAAACCATGTGTCCATTCAAATGAAGACTCATATAATGCAAACAAGAGTGCTTCTCAAGTCTGTTGATATTGAGACTCTTTGTGAAGTGAATGGAACATGGATCCAAAAGTGTTCAATAAGGCTTAATTTTGAAATTAGCCTTGTGTTCAGCCACATTGAGAGTCATATCGAGTTGTCATGGTGTTGAATGAGGCTCAATTAGATTGAGCCTCATATTCTTTCGAATTTAGACTCGTGTCAAGTGCTCAAAAGTATCAAAATGAGGATTGAACCTGATCTATTTAGGGTGACAAGGTTCAAATGTATAATTGGAACCCATAGCCATCTAGTAGAGGCTCAATTTTAAAATTATGTCTCTCTTGATACAGTCCTCAATCTAAATAGAGATGATGCTTAGTATGAATCATCTAAAGCCACCTATATTCTCGTGGCATTACTTAGGCTATTTGCATTGGTAATCTAGTGGAGCGCCTTTCTAAAAAGATAGAAACATTAAGGATGGTATCGAGGGTGAAGTGGGTGATCTCATGGCTTAGCACTATCTTTTTTCTCATTGCCCATGCAGGCATGGAAATTTATTTGAATAGTAAACATAAGGTAAGCCTCTAAGTAGGCTTTTAAAAAAAAGGTGAGTCTTTCTCATGCTAACACCTTCCTCATGGTACAGTTATAGTAGTCCATGGACTTGAGGAGGGTCATTTGAATAGTAAACATAAGGTAAGCCTCTAAGTAGACTTAAAAAAAAAGGCAAGTCTTTCTCATGCTAACACCTTCCTTATGGTAGAGTTATAGTAGTCCATGGACTTGAGGAGGGTCTCTCAAGAACCCCCCCATGTAAGAAGATAGCATGCAATTTTAAGCTCAAAAGCTAAGAAAAGGAAGATTGCTTTTGTTGAAATAGTGGAGTTTGTTGTAAATGATCTTGGATGCACAAGTTTGTCTGCGCCACATGGAGGTTATAAATCAATGATAGGCAGATTTAGGAGTGGTGTTGGTTGGCTGATGAAGTGAATGAGATGGAAGTAGCCATGCATGGGGGATTGACTACAATTCGTTAGTGGTCATTGATGATTAAGAGACATTGCTCAACATTAGCTAGAAAGCAAGTATGTGCCCAATAATTAATTTGTTTGTTGCTAGCATATATACCATGGGGCACTGTTCCTTAGGTAAAAAGAGTGTTATAACTATGAGAGGAGCAATGAAGCACGACTAGTTGCAAGTCTTTAACTATGGGGTTAACTAGGTAGGGGATTGAGCCTAGACAAGTTGTAACATTTGTAGTGTGATGAAGTATAAATTCAAGTGGATGGTGCCACAATATCTACTATCACAATTCAAATTAGATGATGTCATAAGTTTGAAATTTGATTGAAAGACTTTCAGTGGTACTAACTCTCAATTCAAAAATTGAGAGCAATAGTGTTGGCTAGCGAACTTCAAGTGTTGAGGCTTGAGAATTGAGCATAGGTAAGAGATGAAAAGTTGAGTAAGGTTTAGTTAACTATTTTGGCATGTGCATCTTTGTAAATATACACCTTATAAGAGATGAGCCTTTAGTGTGAGCTTGATGATGATTTTGAAATGAGTTGCTATTAAGAATTTATCTAAAAAGCAATCATAAAAATGAACCTCAATGATGAAAAATTTAGATATTTTTAATTAAAAAATTGAGCCTCAAGTGCATATTTTGAAGAGCGTCTTGGATATGAATTAATAATGTTTTTGAACATTTTTAATTGTTTTTAGTGTAGTTTCGTTTGTTTTTGGTATATGGAGTTCCAATACGATAGTCTATTTATATGTCATTTCAAGGGTATAAAGTACTCAATGTGTGTACATACACAAGTACATGTAAGACCTACAAAGAAACCATAGTCTAACTTTCCATATTGTATAGATAGCTTTTATCCTTGCATCTCCATAATATGACTCTTCAAGTATCTAAAAGTCTTTAAATCATAAACTTTTTGGACTTGTAAGCCTCAAGGAGTGTTAACAATCGTAGTCTCTTAAGCTTAAGTTGTGAGCTTTAGAAATGACAAGCTGATTTGAAGCCTCTCGTTCTCTAAATATCCTAGAAGTCAACTTGATCACTTTAAAAGAAAAGTTGTTCTTGAAGCTTCATGCCATGTTAAATAAATAATGGTGTCAAAATTGTGTATTTGGGTCAAAATTCCTAAATTAGTCTTTTTACCTTTATTTGTAGGAGCAATTTTATTAAAATGATCAATGAAGGTGATGTAAAGTTTGCATTTTTCACTCTAATTTTTTTTGACATGGATTGTATATGTATAAATGTACTATTTTCAAAGGATATACACTAATTCTTCATCTCTTTGGAAATGAGATTCTAAACAATTTTCCAAAGTGACATGTCTCACATACATGCTCATAATTCACATATCCAAAATGTGGAAGATTATGTACTATTTGATTAGATTGCATTTCTTTAATCTTTGAAAATTTACATATTCAATATGTCTATGCCATAGTTTCACATCTTTATCTTGTCCATGTCCTACCTCTACATATATAGAGCCTTGTATAGTGGAGTGTCAATATTTAATGCAAACAATTTTTTTCTTTTGTTCTCTTGCAATCAATATGCTAGGTTTACCATTTCTAAACTCCTCAATGAAATAATTAAACTTGTTAGACTTGATTTGTAAGCCTTGTTAACCATTTGTCCTATAAAAGTAATATTTTTAGTCATTGTAGGAGTATGCAATAAATCTCCAAATTTTTTTTTAGTCCCATCTCTAATGAGCAATACAACATTGTCAATATATGTAATTTTATGCAATATATCATTCATATTGGCTACGTAGTCCTCATTATGCATTTTTTTCTTCCTCTTAAACCATTCTTTATGATGTGTCATATGGTTTGTAGCCCCTAAATCCAACAATCAATCACATTAGGAAAAATGTAGATGCAAAAAGAGCCTCATAAGTAATGGGTTAGGAAAGTATTAATTTTGGTAATCCAAATTAGAACAGTGGGCCTTCGATACTATGATGACACAAAATTTGGTTTTTCTTAGGAGAATAACGATTTTGAAATTAAAAATAAGAAAATAGAAACACTTAGCTTTGTATAACTACTTTATGAAGATGTGGCTCATCACAATTGGATTGTTACCCTAGTGGCGCGTACTTCGGCTCATCTCACTCGTATGGCACATAAAAAAGGGTTGATTTTGTGACAATTGAAAAGCATCATTATGGTGTGTGAAGTCTTGTGGCCACGTGACACTCTCTTAGGAGGGTGTACATTTTAGGCCAGCAACTTGCATAATAAAATAATAACTAATTTATTTAAAAAGAGAATCTCAATTCAAATTTTGACATGAATTGTTAGGCCATGACTCCAAATATAGCTTTTCAAAATTCAAAATGAGGATTTGTAAATTGTCGAACCACTTATCTTTTTAAGGAAAACTACACAACCTTTTTTCAAACTAGATAAAATTTGCACAATATCTCCTCTCTCATTGGTCCATCTCAAATCTCTCTCACTTATTAGCAAAGTCATTAACTCCTAATATAAAAGGCTATTTTCAAGTCCATATTTTGAGTCATATTGCCAAGTATATGCTCCATGGCCATCAAATGTTCTCTAGTTGATCCACCTTTTTAGGCATAATTTGTATCTCCATAACTACATGTGTAGTATCCATATTGAGTCATTCCATGAACTCTAGACATATCATTCTGCTTATGATAGCATTCCTTCTCATAATGATGAAACTATCCACAATAATGACATGCACCATCTCCATGCGACAGATACTATCCAATGCCTCTAGAGAAAGCTCTTCCCTTACCTCTAGGCAGGAAGTCTCCATATCGATAAGAGTGAAGACTATGAGCAAAAGTATCTTCTCTATCCCTCGAAGGACTATGATGTTCTCTTTGATGATAAAGCACATTGTCACCAGTAGTATTTTTGCCATTGCTAGATGCATTAAGACCAACCTTTATTTCTTCCATGAAGAGCAAGCAGTCAACTCCTCAAAGGCAGGTATAGAGTCACCTCTCATAAAAATAGAAGTATTGAAGGATGTGTATACAAAACCAAGTCCATTAAAAGTGACTAAAACCAAGTCATTATTATCAACATGTGTATTAATCGAAGTAAGATCCTATGCGATTTGCTTTATCTTTGCAACATAATCACTGATGCTATGATTTTTGCACCATGCATAATGTAGCTTTTTCTTTAACTATATCTTTCATGCCTTCATGCATGTGCTATAAATCTTTTCAATTATCTCCCATGCATTTGTACATGCACTTGCCTTCTTTATAAATGGAATCAAGGTATCCAAAATGCACATGCAAATCCAATGTAGTACCTTTTTGTTTTTACACATCCAATCCTTATAAGCCTTTTTCTCTTCCTCCGTGGGCTCAGTAGGAGCTCAAGTCATGCGTCCTCGCCTATTATGAGATCCCAAAGACCTCTTCCCATAAGAAAATTATCCATGTGATAGGACTAATCACTATATAGTTGTCCTTTGTCAAATGATCCCCAACAATCTCTATTATTTGTGTAGTTTTCGATATTATAATGATTGTAATTGTAGAAAACTAGCAATGTATATTATGCCAAATCATTGCCTAAAAAACATACATAAACCTAGCATTATTTGTAAAAATTCCAAGATCAAAAGCATCAAAATGGACCAAAAGAATGTATGTAAATTGAAGTTCGATGATTCAAAAGTAATACATGTGTCCAATTCTACAAAAATATCAATACAACATGCCCACATGATATGTAACTACTGTCTAGCAGGAAACATTGCATAGGGAGCTCAAACAATGCATGTAGGATCCAAAAAGCATCAAAATATGAGCCAAAAATGACAATTTTCTACGCTAATTTTTTGTAGCTTTTATGTTGAAATGGCTATTTTTCTGGTATTATTCTTTAACTTGTATACCCACTTGCATGGCAATGCATGCTTTTCATGAGGCAAGGAAACTAAGTCCCATGTATGGTACTTCTGATACCAAGTGTAACAAAGGAGCCCTCACAATCCCATGAGAGGGCCTCGCACGACCTTGAATAGGGCTCCTAGATAGTTCTAGGAATGTCAGGTCCATGGAGATGTCACTTGCACAAGGCATCATGAAAGCTCACAAGAGAATGCTTAGAAGGCACATAAGGTAGAGAAGGCACATGAGTTTGCAGAATGGCCCATCTTGAGGGCAAGAGCTCATAATCATAGAAAGGGCTAGATACATGACAAGTCATAGGCAAAGTGAGGGACTATGTCATGGTTGAGGGTGACAATATCAGCACGTGATGCATTTGGCTCAACACCATGGTATGAGGGAGAGGAGGTAGTAGAGTCTGTCACCATGACATAATCCATAAAGGGATCATAGCGATCATGAGAATGTGAAGCTGCAGAGTGTCTCAAAACTGGATGTGGGGCATGTATGGCTTGTTCTCTCTGTCCAACATCATGATCCTACACAATAGGTGGATCCTAGGCCATGTCATCATCAACAACCGTAGTAGGATCTCTCATTGGGACTAGCTATACTATAACAGGAGGCTCCTCCTAAAAGATCAACTTGCATACCTCTATCATCTACTTGGGTCTCATATGCATCTTCTCCTGATGGAAAATGACATCATGGATGTGGACAACCTTGTGAGCTTGTGGATCCCAAAGGCGATAGCCCATCTCACATGCATCCTCATATCGAAGAAAGGTGTGTTTGACAGACTTTGAATTTAACGTATTGCACTTGTCTTTGAGAATATGGTAGAAAGCCTCATATCCAAAAACTCATAAGTGTGCATACGAGGGAGGTTTGCTAGATTATATCTACTCTATAACTCTACCAGTAGTACATGGGGATCTATTAATGAGATACATAGGAGTAGTTACTACCTCAATCTAAAAGTGTTGCGGTAGGCCTGCCTAACTAAGCATACTATAGTTTCTTTCTTGAATAATCGAGTTCATACACTTTGCATTACCATCATGGGGTGGGGTGTATGGGGCAGCCAACTAAAGCTTAATAGCCCTCTCATCACATAGTTGCTCAAAAGCCTTAAATATATATTCACCCCCATTATCAAACTGTATGCATTTCAGCCTATATATCATCTATGAGGTAACAAAATACTTTGTACCACCCAAGGGTTGACATGGCATGGGGCCACAAACATTTGAATGTACAAGAGCCAAAGCCTCATCCTCATGCATAGAACCAGACTTCTTATGCGAGTTATGAGCTGTTGATCATGCAAAAATGATCACATGAATCAAAACAAGAATAATCCAAGGGCAGGATACACTGTAAATGGGTCAATAATTTCATTCCTTTCAAAGACATGTGCCCAAGGTAGCAATGCCATAAAGATAAAACTGAAAGATCAATTCATAGCCAAAGCATGGTCAACAGACCCAAAAACAAACAAAGGATAGAGGTTGCCAACTATGGCACCTTTAGCAAAAACAAGATTGCTGTGGGTGATCTTCCATGAAAAATTACCAAAAGATACATCGTACGTATCATCATCCAAACATCCAATTGAAATAAGACTTTTCGTCAAAGCCGAGACACAACGACGTATGTATGAAGCACAAAAGGAGCCACAGTTCAATTGTAGTCTAACATCATCTATGCCAATGAATCCAATATATTATCATCTCCAATCTAGCATGATCCATAACCATATGGTAGCTATGAAACCAATGGTGAGGCAAGGTAATGTGGAATGAAGCTGTTGAATCAGGAAGCCAACACTAAGAGTAAGTAGACAGAGCATCGATCAACTAAGTAGCATCAAGTGATGAAATAGCAAGAATGTAATCATCGGAATTGTACAATACATTTATCTCCTCTATATTCACACTGGATCTAGGCACAATCTCGTTGGACTCTACACTTTTGTACTTTCCCCTTGCCTTTCTCATTGCACATTTAATGGCACTGTGGCACTTAATGTGACCCTGTTGCCCACAATAATGACAAGTCAAACAGGACTTACGACTATGGGACTTACTACGTGATTGTCCATGAGATTGAGACTTGCCCCTATTGGACCGTGAGTCTCTACCACTATTATTACCATTTCTGCCTTTAACTATAAGTGCATGAGAAGTGCGGGTTGCATTGATATTCTTCCTGTTTAAGTAAATCACTAACTATTGCATTTAAAACCATCTTCAAGAGGATTAGCACTCATAGCAGTACGAAATGTATCTCATGACTCTTGTGACAAGCAAGAACAAACTCAAATTTGATGCCTTGCGAGATAAGTTGGCTAAAAATAGAGTGGATCTTATTCAAATGAGTAGACATAGGGGTGCCCTTCTTCATGCAAAGGTCCACAAGCTTCTTCTATCAAAGCATACAGAATGTCAGATACATAGATGCATACAACCAATGTGCATCAAGTATTCACCATTTGCAACCCATTAACAATGATAGGTACTAGGTATCCAAATGCTTAGAAGCAAATCAACCTACAAAATTCAATATTTGCAAGAACAATATATGCATATATTAAGTGAGCATGTACATAAGCAAGTGACTCCCATTGTCTTTGAAGAATCAAGCTCTACCAAGTAAATACAAGTGTCTCCCACTGGAAGCAAATCCAAAGTGTAAAGTGAGCAAAAAATCTCAAGACGTAAGTGTCATAGCATCTAGGAAGCTCAAGTACATCATAACTATATTTGGGAGTATATACATCCAATATGTCTTCAATCCCCAAGTAAAGAATCATCGAGAAAACGTCCAAAGCCTAAATACATCCAACAAAGCTCAAATGTGAAGCTCAAAGTGCATCATAATCATATTGAAGCACATACATCAATGTCAAGCATCAAAATAAGCATATGGAATACCTAAATAACATGTAGGCATTTCATGCATAAAATTATATAACTTGTAAGCTTGCTATCCTAACCAAAACTATTTTGTTTTGTATAAAGAAGATAATTGAAAATTGCATGTAATCAACATTATAAGTGCTCAGATTTGTAGGTATCCTTATGCTCTTTGTTTCTAGCTATAGAACACCTCAATCCCATATCGTATGCAAAAGTTATGGCGTAGTAAAAGTGTTGTCAAGTTGCCATAGCTATCCATGACTTCTGTAGCATGCCTTGTATCCACTAAAAATGGATAGAATAGCTATTTCTTAGCTCAATACACACTCAACAAGGCTCACCTTAAACCATGGGAAGTTCTCAATCAATCTAGAATAAGTATTGAAGGCAAGGAAGCCAATGCATACCTCAAATGGACTAAAATGGGATTACCATGAAAGCTATAAGTCAAGCTCTCTTCTTGGGCTGAATGCAATGTTGTTGAAGCTCCTCAAATTCTCATTTTGATATAAGTTGAAAGGTGGAAGCATGGACAGAAGAGAGAAGGGAGCAAGAGATATGAAGGTTCAAGCAAGAAGAGAGAGATTGGTGTGTGGGAACTCTAATAGTCACAATGTGTGACTTTCTTTTCCTTATTCTATTTCCACTAAAAGAATAAAGAATAAAGCGATAGCGATGGATGGCCGCCACTTGTAGAGTACATGTGTGCATGCACTGTATACAAATAAATGTAGGTGACTAGTCACATGCGATCTTTAACCCCCAAGTCTTCTTTGTTACTCTATAGCATAAACCCCTTGCTTCCTTTGCCTAAGGAGGCCTTGTGCTTCAACAAGCTGCCCCTGTGCTTTTGGCCTCAAGTAGGCCCCTTGGTTAAGTAGACCCTAAGCTTTGAGTAGCCCCGTTTCTTCTATGCATCAATACATGTATCGATTTTCATTCAAAAACAAATTGAATCTTACAATAATACCATTGTTTCTAGCCTTCAATGGCTTCTTGAAAAGCATTCAAAGTGGGAAATAGAACCCCAAAATTGAGCTTAGCCAATTTCTCCATCTTGTGATATCCTGTCATCTCAATATCTCAACCCTAATCCAATTCAAACACTCCTCTCTTCTAATTAAAGTCGCTCTAGTGCCCATTACCATGCACCATGCTTATTGCAGATTTCTTTCTCTATTAGAGAAATAGCCATGAATATTACCTAAACAACTAGAGTTCCACTGGTTCTCATGTTGCCATAAGAGCAAACCTTCCTCAAATGTTTGATCTATCATCTAGATGGTGGTCTACACACTAGATGGTAGCTTACTAGCTAGGTGAAAGTCATGATGATAAGACTTGGGGAGAGTGTAAGTCAACAATAATCACAACACAACACCATAGCGAATACATGTCTCTTCACTCACATATGAAACTAGTTATATCCAATAACCAACATCTCAACCAACAATAATACACAACCCTAATGAGAAAAAATATCTTCACCAACAACTGTTTCATCTCAATATCTAATATTCAATCATTGAATTATAAAAATACTTTGATGCTCATACACATAATACCATGATAAGTCCCAATCTTTACTGTGATGCATGCATCCATGCAATCACAAGGTTGATATCTATAATCCAATACCATTGCATAATCCCTAACATTAATTGTAATGCTTATAGGGAATATCACATATTATAACTATCTCAATGTGATTGCTATGGCATGATTTCTATTTTTAAGTAATCACCACATCCATGTACTCACAATAATCATGGTATCCCCACTATCTTAGGTAACATCATCTTGTAATGTCTCCATTACTTAATTTATTTTAATAAAAAATGGCATATAAATTCCAAAAATTGATTTATTTTGAAAACAAAATTGTACATTTTTAATTGTTATTATTAATGAGGTATTATATGCTAGTTCATGGAAGGTATTATATGCTAGTCCATCAAGCTTCTTTCATGGCTCACGGGAGACGTCGAGATGCTAGGCAAGGTCATGGTTGGAGAGCTCCCTAATGCGAGGAAGTAGTCGCTGTTGAAGCGCAAGCAGAAGTGACCCTTGAATCCATTCAACCCGAAGGAGACTGGTTATTCCACAACAAACCGAGGTTGCGGTCATGTCCCGTAATCACAATGGATTGCTGAATGGAGATAACCACAAAAGGATTACTATTTTGGGATAAGTTAATAATGTTAGAAAAGCCCATAGGACAAGTCTTTTACATAGATTACAATTAGTTAGAACGTACTTAAACTTACAAAAACATGTTAGTATTATCAATTGCTTTTTAGGAAGGAATACGAAAATTGATGAAGGGGATAGATTCTAAGCGCATCGCATACATTGACAAAAGCGTTAAAAATGTTTTATGGTTATGGTTGCTTTTGGATTTATGAGTGATGAATTATGTCTCTTATGATTTCGTGCTTACACAGACGGACGAGTTGTGGATTGTGGTGGTTTAGGACATTGGGGTCCCCAACCCAATGCTCCCTAACACTCTGCAGAGTGTGGAAAAACTCACATGTAGGTGGGGGTCCTATGTTCTTGAGGGAGATAGGTTTTTTGTGGAAAAAATCACCTGCGATAGGTGGGGGTCCTATGCTCTCGAGGGAGGTAGGTGTTTTTGGTTTTTGATCACTCGAGCACCTGAGAGGGCAAAGGGCGGAGTGATAAGTGCCCTTGTTATGTAGAACGGATCTTGAGCTCGAGGAAGCTTAGAGGGGCTCTGAGCTAGTAAATTCCCTGTTGACCACGGATGGAGTGCGATCACATACAACCCAATTTCGAGGAATTAGAAGGTTCTATCCTGGATGGTGTCTTTCTGCGGAAAGGCGGTTTTGTACCACTCTGTGGAGTGATGGTTCTATTTGTTATTGTGAAATAACAAATCTGATTTCTGAATTGTTTGTTATGTGCTAAAGATTGAGTTTGATGGACCCAATTTAATAAAGTAATAAAAGGCACATGTTTTTATATGTCCAAACATCGTGGTAGTATGCTTTGCTAATTAGAAAACTAAAGCAAACCCAATTGAGGAAAGTGGGAGGCTTCGATCTCCTATGGCTGGGTAGACCCGATAGGTCGGGTAACTTTCCAACACTAGATAGAGCTGATTAAATTGTGACCCTCCCAATATTGGTAGGATTAGTTACCAGATTTAACACCGTTTTAGGGGGTTGGAGCTAATATTTTGCCTTATGGGTAGGGGGATTGAGTTACACTCTCCCCCCTCTCTCACTCTCTTTGAACCAAGTGCAGTGTTAATCTCACTCTTGCCTTTGATTAATTACAAAGTGGTCATTATTAGGTGGGTGTTAGATTGCTATTAGGGGTGACTTGTCCATGCTTCCCCTATGAAGTAGAAGTGAGATTTCCATGTTCAAATAAGTCCTAGGTTTCCCGTGGGGAGACTGGATGGTGATGTGCATGGATGTGAATTTTGGTCGACTACTAAGAGGACTCCTCCGGGTCTGTTGGAGGAGACACCTCACACATCCCCATGCACATACAACATTGTGTGATCCCTATCTTCATTTACATGCCTCTATTTAGGCACAATCATAAGATATACTTTTAGAAAATCACTATATCATTATAGTCATTTAATATCATGTGCATATAGAATACCATTGCATAAACTGTCACATCATTTGCAAGGTCCCTATCATAATCGTCGCAAGTGCAAGGTTGAACATAATCATCCTTGGTAACAATAACACATGACCTTTATGAAATTATAGTCATTACATCACCTTGTCTACCTTAATAGTAGTATCACATAAACTTTAGGCAATGAGAACTACCATCTACCTTTTTCAAGAAACCTAGTTTGCATGTACACTCCCATATCCACTTAACGTTCCCCATTCGAGGGAGTTAAAATGCATATAATAAACCATCTCTTGCTACATTCCTAGAAACAATTTCCTCCTCTCAACAAGAAGGTAGCCCTCCATGAAAGGTGAGAAGGATCGAAGCTTGCATGGGAGAGCTATGGCAGGAGAGCAAGAGCAAGAAAGAGAGAGAGACTCACAATGTGGGAACTCCATTAGTCACAATGTGTGACCGGCCTTCCCTTTATTCATCAGTCCACTAAAAGAATAAATAATAAAGTGACAGTGATGGTTGCCCACTGCCTACAGTGTGGAGGCACAGGTATTGTCAATGTAGTAATACATGGGTAGCTAGGCAGAGGTGCCTTTACCCCTAACAACCTCCCACTTAAAGGTAAATTCGCCCCAATAAGGAGTGAAAAGGAAAAAGAAAAGATAGTACAACACGATGAGGAAAGATGTCATCTCATTCCACGCCCATCAATCTCCTGAGAAAGGCAAAGTGCTCTGTAGAGAGGCTTTTGGTGAGCAGATCTGCAGGATTCAGGTTAGTCGAGATCTTGACAAGGTCAATAGACTTGTCCTCAATGACCTCATGTATGAAGTGATACCTCACCTCAATGTGTTTTGTCTTCGCATGGAAGACCAGATTCTTAGCTAACTGAATAGCACTCATAGAATCTGAATGTAGGGTAGAGATAGCATCAATACCAAGGTCATGAACCAAACGATCCAACCAAATGGCCTCCTTATGATACCATTCCCTAGGTACTTGCTTCAAGCCATAAAGACTTTTCTTCAATTTGCACACTAGGAGCTCCTTTCCAGGCTCTGCAAAGCCCTTAGGATGCTCCATGTAAATCTCATCATGCAAGTTTCCATGTAAGAAAGTCGTCTTGACATCCATCTGGTATAAGTCCAAGTCAAGCTGTGCAACCAAAGCCAAGACTAAGCGCATGGTTGTCATCTTAACCATAGGAGAGAAGACCTCATCAAAGTCAATACCATGCTCCTACTTAAAACTCTTTGCTACCAATCTAGCCTTGTATGCCAGTTTGGGGTGTCCAGGGGTACTTTTCAGCTTGTACACCCACTTGCATGGTAGAGCCTTCTCGCCAGGCAAGGAAACAAAATCCCAAGTTATATCCTTATGCAAGGAGTCTATCTCAGACTGCATAGCCCTCTCCCCAGGAGTGATTGTCACCCCTGCGCATAGCCTCATCATAGATGAGAGGCTCTCCTATATATGTAACCAAGACATAGTGCATGGAGGGCTCAAATTTTTCAGGTGGGCATCTATCTCTAGTAGAACGCCACAATGTAGGCTCTGTTGCATATTCAACATTCTGTCCAACACCCTGGCCGTGAGCATCTGTTGCTGCTCTGCTGTAGGCTATCTAGCTGGCTATATGGGAGCTCATGGCTTCTCCTGAAATATAACCCTACGTATCTCCATGACTCTCTCAAACTACATATGCATCTTGTCTTCATGGAAGACTACATCATGACTGCGGATGACTTTTTGTGCATGTGGATCCCATAGATGATAACCCATCTCTCCTGTATCTCCATAGCTAAGGAATATGCATTTAACAAACTTAGGATCCAACTTGTTACGCTTGTCCTTGGGCACATGGAAAAATGACACACATTCAAAGACACATAAATGCGCATATAAGAGGGAGGCTTTCGTGTCCATACCTCCTCTGCACCCTGGACATCAATGACACTACAGGGTGATCTATTAATGATATGCACATCAGTTGTAACTGCCTTAGCCCAAAAGTGCTGGGGTAGGCCTGCATGGCTAAGCATACTACGAACCCTTTCCTGGATGGTCCTATTCATCTACTCAACCATACCATTCTGGGGAGGGGTGTAAGGGGTGATTAGTTGATGCTACCCCTCTCATCACATAATTTCTCACAAGCAGGTGATACATATTGACCCCCATTATTTTTCCTAAGGTTTTTCAACCTATGTCTAGACTGGTTTTCTACCAAAGCAAGCCATCTTTGAAAAATTGCCAAGACATTAGACTTCTGCATTATGGGATAATCCATATCTTATGTGAAAAATCATCTATAAAGGTAAAAAAATACTTTGCACCACCCAAAGACTGACATGCATGGGTCCACAGACATCAAAATGTACCAAAGCCAAGGCCTCACTCATGCATGACATACCAGGTCACTTCTTATGTGTAGACCTAGTCTGCCAGCCATAAAGACAATGATAATAAGAATCAAAATGAGAATAGTCAAGGGGCGGTAAGTATTGCAAAAAGCAGAAAGTATTTTCATTCCTTTAATAAGCATATGCCCCAAATGAGCATGACAAAGAGTACATGAGGTAAAGACCCCACAGACAAAACATGATAAACTGTAGATTCAGAAATAACTAAGGGGTAGAGGCTGCCAGCCTTGGCACCTCTTGCAAGCACAAGCCTGCCACGAGTAATCTTCCATGCAGAGTCTCCAAAAGATACATGATATACTACATCATCAAACTATCCTCGGGCTGCATAACATTGATCTCTTCAATTTTAACACTTGACTTAGCAGGTACTATGCTCTGCGATCAGAAGACTTTTCCTGCACTTTCTCTTTCTCCTTGTCTTTGCGTCTTTCATTGCGCAATTCATGACACTGTGGCCTTATGTGGTCTTTCTTCCCACAATGATGACAAGTCAGATTTGCATTTCTCCCACGAGACTTACTGTGCGACTTGCCACGTGACTTGGATCGAGATTTCTGTGAATCCCATCCATGTGCATTACCACGGTCGTTCTTTGCATTTCCATGATATCGGTCGTTAACTGTCAAAGCATGAGACACATGAGAGGCATCCGAATTCTTACAGTTTATCTCTTCCTACAGAAGAGAGCTCTCAACATCAGATAGCTTCAGAGTAGTGGTAGAAGCACATAAGGCAGTGCGGAATACATCCCAAGACTCATTAAGAGTTTCAAGTAAGAACAACAGAGTGACATCCTTTTTGAAATCAATGCCCTACGAAACCAAGTTCTTAAGAATAGCATGAAACTGGCTTAGACGAGTTGACATGGTCACATTCTCTTTCATGCAGAGATCCATAAGCTATTTCAGCCAATAAATTTGACTTGTAGGACTTTGCTTGTCATAGAGGTTCTTGATCTTATCCCAAAGCTGCCAAGCACTCTTTGCTTCCTCAACCACATTGTAATGCACATGCTCAATGAGAGACAAGATGAGGGTGGACTTGCATAACTCATCGAGCTCCATACATTCGTCATTAGTCATAGTTTCAGGCTGCTCCCCACTCAACCTTAGTGGCTTTATTTGTGATTTTGTACCAATACATGCCAAACTTGGCTATTCCAATAGGCATAAGTCATACCATCAGGCTTAGTGATGTTGAAGATAGCAATGTCAGTGGAAGAAGATGCCATACTGCAAGCTAAAACAATGTAGACATTTCAAAACTGCTTGTTATAAACATCATAAAATGACAAAAAAACCACCAAAACCAAGGCAAAATGGTGAGAAACGAGTATATAATGATGCTGCTCACCACCAAGTACCATCAAAAGTACATCAAACTAGGACGAATCAACATGAAAAATACATGACAGTCCAAAGATATATGCTTGTTGTAATTTATGACAGCAGTGTACAATGAGAGTTGACAATAGACAAAACCCAATATTCAAAGTCAATCACTGATTGTCAATGCAAAACCAGCATCAAGCGGGCATCAACAAGCATGTAATAGTTAAAATGATATGAGCCAACACCCAAGCATGTCAAACAAAGTTCGTTAGTAAAGTTGGTACACTCCCGGATATGGCTACCAAGAGTGGGAACCAATGGTGTAGGGATTCAAATGAATGCTGAAGGAGTCACGGACCAAGCTCGAATGCTCAAGCAACCATGCTCTGATACCAGTTGAAAGGTGAGAAGGATCGAAGCTTGCACAGGAGAGCTATGGCGAGAGAGCAAGAGCAAGAGAGAGAGAGACTCACAATCTAGGAACTCCAACAGTCACAATGTGTGACCAGCCTTCCCTTTATTCATTTGTCACTAAAAGAATAAAGAATAAAGTGACGGTGACTGCCGCCCACCACCTGCATTATGCAGGCACGCGTACTGTGAGTGTAGTAATAAACGTGCGACTAGGCGGAGGCGTCTTTACCCCCAACACTCCATTCAAAATCACATTTAGTTAATGAGTTAATACACAATTACAATATAGTAGAACTTCTCTTATTTAATCAAGGATATAACAAACTAAAAAATGCCTAGGACCCTAGTGATGTCAATTAGGAAATCCCGTATACTCTTTTCCAATTCCTACAGCTGGTCTTTATTAATAGTGATGTTTCCAAGGGATCACTTAGGGTGTACATCACCCTAATGGTGAGTGTTGCAAAATCTTTTCACTTGCACACACCTATTGTAAGTACCCCAGTTTCAAGATTCATAAGCTTTATTATTATTCAAATCCTGTTTGGAAGAGATGCTATATTAGGCAAAATTCTAGTGTCTTTTAACTGCACTGCAATTCCTATACCTTTTCTTTAATTTATCATAGTTTACTTTTTATAATGGATGCATTATGATTTAAGTGAATTTATTATCAATTCCATCCCTACTCTTTTGAACTATTTATTATAGAAGGGAAAGAACCATTTTAGGAGTACATGGTTCGTTTGACTTAAGGCAATTGGGTGATTGCCAGGAGAGTGCTTGACATGCATTACTTGGATGCCACAAAATTGGACTAAAAGATATCAAGAAGTCAAGGATTTATTGAAACCCATCTTTTACCTTCCCTTTTTTTAGTAACCATTATGAGAATCTCTACTTTACATAAAAGTTTAGATCTCTCTCTTTTTTTGGGATAATCGTTTGTATAGTTTTTGTCAAAGATGGCACATGACTAATAGGGTTGTGTCTTTAGATTGAGTCTATGCCAAATTTGTCAATAGAACATTGAAAGACCTATAATGAACTACTTTCTTTAACTCTTACATCTCCATATATTGTGTGTTCAAATTATTTTGTTCTTTCTTGGTGCTATATAGTTTAAAAATGAAGAATGTTAATTAAAAGTTTTATATGAGTTATCCAATGAAGAAAAATAACAATGCAAACATCTTACCATATAATGAGAAAAGTGTTGATTAACCCAAGCTTTTATCATTGCCTTTTTGAAAAGGTTCAAATGTTCTTTGAAATCTTTGATATAATCATCTTTCTAATAATTTTGATCACAATTAAAAAATATTTTGTCTAATGTTTTCCAAACTTTGGATTTTCTATCTTGAACATGTCTTATATCACCATGATCCTCTATTACATTATGTAGGGTTTCCCATTGATGGTATTTAATGGTGGAGTTCCAATTTCTAGAGTTTATCTTGTCAAGTTTCCCATGAAAGCCTAGGAACCTTCTAGCCCTCACTCCACCAATAGATGGCTTTTAAGGGACATAATTTTCATCCTTGGACTTTTTAGATTTGGTTCAATAACAACATTACCTCAATGTAAACCAATTGTAGATAAAGCTTTCTCAAGCTTTGTCATAGCATCTTCTCTAGCTTATAAGAGCTTTAATTTCCAAGTAAACCCTATGTAAAGATGGATAAGCTTTATGATTATTTTACAAAGTGCATGAAGTATATAGATTTGAGTACTGGCCAATGGAATATCTAAAACTGCCTTGAAGTGTGGGTCTTTGATGTGCATAGAGGGGGCTGTATTCCAACTTCTTGAGCTCAACTGCACAATTAGAGATATGCAACATAGGCAGGAAAATCTAGGCTTGGCTCCTTTTGACACATTTAACATGCACTTCAGTGTCTTTAAGTCACTAGCTATATGTCGTTCAATATTGTTGCTCCTAAATCCCTCAACAAATAACTCTTCTCTTGCTTGTTGGCTCTTAATCACATCAAGTATTGAATTTGTATTTAAAGAAACCTAAAAAGTATAAATCAAAGTCCTCTGTATCTACTTCAAAATCTCCTAACCACCAAATATTGTGTTCACAACATTGAATACTAAAATGGTGTTGAATCATTGCAATGACTTAATGAAAGTGCTCTATTCATCAAGATAATAGAGACATTTTCTAAGTTTGTACACTTCAAAATCTCACTTTCATCAAGTATAATCTAATAAACTTGGCTACCACTTGTACCTCTTTTAGAGATAAATCATAGAATCTGATCATCAAATGTTGTAGGATGGATAAGTTAAGAAAAATATTATTAAATTTATTAAAAATGGACATTGTAACAGCTATGTTTGTGACTTTAATAATTTTTAATTAATCAATAATATATAATTTTTCTCTATTAAAGAAGGTATTTCAATTGGACAAACTTAATATCCCACTTTAGTTTTTTAAAATCACTTTACATGATTTATAAATACCTAGAAAAATATTTCACTATATTTGAATGACCCATGAATACCAAGAAAAAACATTTCTCATTGTTTGGATGATCTATATTTGTTAAACTATAAAATTTTCACCAATTATTGAAACAAATTTTAGCTAAATTACTAATTTTTATATTGAATGAATTTGATTTTGAAAGAACCTGGGATGGAATTGTGTGCGATGGTGTATTATTTACCTTTGTGATGATGTTTGTAACTCACGTGCTCCATGTTCCAAAATATCGTCTCCTTGGGGCCATTGGGAGTAGGGAGTCCACATATGCTAGCTTCGATCTTGATTAGAAGCTTCTCTTATTACGAGTCTTGACTAACTTTCTATACTCTTATGTGTTGGAAGTTTGCTAACAATTTTATCTTAGTTCATGGGAACCACATTGGAACCTTGGAATCTTGATTGTTTTCTTTGGAAGCTACGTAAGTCACAAGCAAGTATTTGTCCCTAGGATATTTTTAGGCTCCTATTTTCTCGAAGGAAGATTATATTGTTTATTCATTTTCTTCATGATCCTAGGGTTCATATTTTCACTTTGTCATATTGGCAAAGTGAATTGAAGTTGAATTTGATATGGAAAGGCTCACCCAAAACTTCTATCACTTCACCATTAACTCTTTGTTTGATAATCTTCACCACAAATGGCCTTAGAAGTAAACAATTGTGTACTTGACCTTGTTTCATATTTGATTATATTAGTTAGAAAATTTGTGTATATGCATCTTGACTAATACTAATACTATTCAAAGCCTTTTGCATTAGCTCAAAATCCAAAGAATGATGCTTAATGAAAGAATCAAAGCATTGCTTTTTTACTTTTTTAAAATTCTTCTTTTCAACAATATCCTTTAAGCTGTAGAGGAAAAAAGGTAATAATAAAATTAATATGTCTTCAAAGCATCTCTCTCACTTGCATTTGGCTAAAGAAGAGACCTAACCAAGATCAATATCACAAAACAAATACAATTATGAACAAAGTCATTTTCAACATTTCTAAAGTAAAAAGGTATACCTTGCTACTTGGATTCCTTGCCTGTAGCCACCTCTTTCTCGTTTGAGATTCTCAATATTCTTGAGAGTTCTTTGTCGATTTCAAAGGCCTAAAATAGTTTATTTTCATTAGTATACTTTGATATATTTCTCTAACGAGTAGTTCTTCTATTGAAAATCCTATAGTTTTTGCAACAACTCGTCTCTATCTTTTATTAATAAGTGATTCTCCAATCTATGAACATCCTTCTATGTAATAAGATTAAGTTTATAGCCTAAAAATCCATTATAACCATCACCCATAAGCCTCATCAATGAATAGTTGCTATAAAAAGGAGGAGTACTATTTTTGATAGGTTCTTTGGAATGCAACCTTCTATCTAACCAAAGATCAAGATTGTTATTTCCTTCAAATTTAACCACATGTTTCATGAACTCTAAAATAGTGTTTGGTTTATTTATTTCCCCGATTTGTTTATACTCACATTTTAGCTTAATTTGAAAGTGATAGAGAGATTGTTTACTCGTGCTTCAAAGATCATTGGATGATTGACCATAGCTAAGGATGTGATCTATAGCATTGAGTGAAAAAACTATGTGAACTCAAAAAATAAGAAGAATAAGCTACTGGTGAGAAGGAGAAGAAAGGAAGAAGAGAAAGAGGATGGAGGGAGGCAATCAGATGTTGAAAAAATTCAAATTGGACATTCACATTCACTTTTATCAAGAGAGGGTAGGATCTTCATTAAGTCAATCATTGTCACCTTTATGTAGCTTAGATTTCTTAACAATTTTATGTATGTTTATTTATCGAAATATAATGCATAGTCTAAGAGAGCCATCCTTCTTCTTCTAGAATAATACTCATGCACCCCAAAGAGTTTCTTGGGTAGATAAATCCTTGATCCCTACTGATTACATGAGCTACTCTTTCAATTGTACAGATTTAGAGACAAACATTTTGTAAGGCCTTTAGTGACATGTTCTGTCTTGGGAACTAACTTGATCTCATGATCAACTTTTCTTTTTACTTGGGGGAGTCACTAAAAAATGTGTAAGTATATCATGCGAATTATAAAAAGGGATTTTTAAAATGACCAATTTTAAATACTTTTTACATACAAAAGGGTGCCATTACAAGAGGTTATTCATAGGTTGAATAAAAAAGGTATGTCTTTTATCTAGGAAAAAATCAAAGATAAGGGAATTTCTAAATAGTCCTTGAATGCATGTGATATATAAGGTTTACATGTAGTAAACTCTCCAAACCTTTTTGGTAGTAATTTTATCAATTCCTTAGAAAATACATTTGCAAGCTCTACTATCTAATATTTCTTTATCCTTAAAATGTTTGTCTAACTTGCTGAGGTTATTAGGTATATTGGGAGTCCCTTCCTTATCCCCTAGGCTATTTAGAAAGCTTTGGTAAGGTTGAATCTTGGATTTCTTAGCTTTGCCTTGAGCAATAACTAGATCTTTGTGTAAGTTTGCCCCTATTTGTAGTGAATTCCTAATAGACAATCATAAGCTCCTGATTTCATGACTTTGAATCTAACCTTGGTCGACTTGGTTTCTAGCTCGATCTTGGTTGATTTAGTTTGTTGGGTCAAGAGAACCTCTTTTCATTTTTCCATTCTGCTAGCATCTCTTTGGCAGGTTCAATTTCTAAATGTACATTTCATAGTTTAGAGAAATAAAGGAATGAATACCATCACAATCAACAAGAATCTCAAAGGGAGTATCTTAGTCTCTTGCAAGCACCTCCATTATACCTAGAAATACCAATTATATCCTTTGTTGTCTAAGGCACCATGAATGGTTCTTGTCTATTTCTCCAACAATGGATGGATCCACTTCTTCTTCATGTTCCTCAAGATAGGCTTGTATTGCTCTTGCACATCATCTACCTTGACCAATTGTAGACTTATTTATGGCAGTTTTCCTAAGAGTGAATTATTTATGTCCACTGTCTTTTTCCTAGTTAGGGCATTGAGCTGTGAAGTGACCTAGCAACTTTAGC
Organism: Lygodium microphyllum; assembly: GCF_053477565.2. NCBI lineage: Eukaryota > Viridiplantae > Streptophyta > Polypodiopsida > Schizaeales > Lygodiaceae > Lygodium > Lygodium microphyllum. Next base: position 72,000,505 of record NC_141153.1, read on the forward strand.
GATTATTTATCAATTTGACATAGGAGAAAAAAAATGATTCAAATATTTCAATCATGATACAAGAGAAAAATTACTAAAGAATAGCAAAGAGTCATTTTCACTGTTCAATTGGGAATGAATACTCAAAAGAGTCATTTTTATTTGTCATCAGGGCATGGTGGGAGAGATGCGGATGGTCGCATGACTGGCTTGGCTTGCAGCTGCCTTATGGCTTCTTCCACCAATTTTCTCCGTCGTTCCTTGAGCGTGGCTTGTTTGTCCAGGGGCGGCTTGAGTTGTTGTTGTTCCTGATCGTGTGGTGAGGGGGGTTGTGGGATTATTTCTTCGCTGGTTCTTCTTATGACGAATTCAATGTCAGTGTCCTCCCCCTGCCGGTCGTCTAGCTGTGCCCCTTCCTCAAAGCCGAGTGCATCCACCTCCTGGGGGGTTAGGCCGGACAATAGCAGGTACTTTTGCTGTTCTTCTAAGCCCAGCCTAACCTCCACAGATTGGGGTGGCATCTATAGCCCTGCATGCAGGGCTCTATATGCAATGCTCAGTTTCTTCTGCACCACCTCCAACGACTCTTTTCCTTCCAGTTGGGTTGTGTCCAGTAGTGTGTTGAGAAAGGCCTGTTGCTGGGCGGGATAGAATCAATTCAACCGATGAGAATCTCCAATATTTATCATGCTGTAGGAGGCGATTCAGTGAATACATTCGGAACTCGATCCTAGATTGACAAATTTGAAATTACCTACTTGATATAGTCATTTTTTTGGGGTCTTCCCAATACCACAAGTCATTGAGGAGACACCACCTAAATCACCCATTCATAAATGTAGCAGTTTTAGCAAAATTGCTAACCACTTACATTGTATAGGATAGCATTTACTCTAGCTTCTTTGAAAATAAAGATAATCACCCACTTAAGCTCCTCTATCCAATGGATTTTCTTGAGTTTGGCCTTGAGATAAGTCAAAGAACTCACATCAAGAAAGTAGTAGATTCATGTCCACAACCATTGACACCCTATATATAGGGGTGATGGGTTGTAGATCATATCTTGAATCATCATGAGTTATTTTGTCATGTTCTAATTTATAGAGAGAATCATCAATGTGTACATAGATATAATTCCAAGAAACGAGACCATGGATCTATCTCATTTTGCCACACAATTAATGAAAGTTTACTTTGCTTAGGATATTCTTGAGGTTTTAAAGAAAACTTTTTACAAGATACACTACATGACTTAAACCTAAATTCCAAAATAGACTCATGAAAATAGAAGATATGAAATCAAGTCCCATCATTTCAATGTTAAAAGTTTCACAAAGTTGAGGTGGGTTTAAAGTAATATTCTAAGTGCATAAGAGGATCATCAAGCTTAATCATTTTTACCCTAGGGGGTCTTTATTTACATCAACAAAAATGATGGGATAAGAAAATCTAGTAGAGACCTCAAGGTTGGGGATAAAATATTTATAGGGATAGATTCCACATTAGTTAGGGTTTAACGCTCTAGTGAGTTGGGAGTAGACATATTGATTTTTATTAATCTATTTCCCATTTACAAGAACAAATAAACTAGTTTACAAGATGAAGCTAACCATAGATCCTACTCTTTTTGTGTCCCTTTCTATGTGACTAATATTTTTGGTGTCCATGAGGAATTCCTCATCTCTCAAATGCCATCTATATGTGTAGACCTTCACTTGGTTGGGATTGCACATTCTAGTGGTATGGCCTAGAAAATTTGAGTAATTTGTCCATTCTGAGCAATTCTTATTGCTATAGTCATGTGTTTTTCTTTGTTTTTGTGTAGCTTTGTCTTGTAGGTATATCTTGACAGGATCCAAGTGGTCTTTAATCCCTATTGTATTCATCGTAAATGTCATTCACAATGATAGCCTTATTTAGAATATCATTGATGTTGGAGCCATTAAATTCAAAGTTCCCAGCCAAGGTTTCATGGATCCTTTCATTGCAGATGCCCTTGATGAAGGCTTTTGTGTGACTTCCTTAGTGGTGGGTCTCTTGTTTGTGGTAGGGATATGATTGTATAGACTTTGAACCTTAGAGATCTAATCTCTCATGCTTTCATACTCTAACTACTCGATTTTCATGAGCCAAACAATGAGCTTATTCCCATAGCCAACTTGGACAAACCACTTGACGAATAGGTCCTTAAGCAATATGAAAGAGGCTTGAGTAGCATCTAGATTGGTAAACCAAGTTCTTCCCTTTTCTCCTAAGCAAAGTCTAAAAGATTACGCTTGCTTGGCATCACCAAGAAGGTTATTAGCCTTGTAGATTTGCTCATATTTTTTGATGAATCTATAGGGGTCATTATCGGCACAATATTTGTCTAGTTCTTTTGAGACTAAGGTAATTTTTGCATGGTCTCTAGTGCCTAGAGTATTTTCCATGTTGGTTAGGATGGTTTATGCAACAATGTGGATTCCTACTTGCATCATATTTGAATGGTTGAACATGTGTCATTGTGCAAGATCCTAGAGGGAATGTTGTGATAAGGCTATTGCTCCTACATCCAACAACATTCTATAGAGACTTTCCATTTTTGCTTGCATGGTTGCAAGCTGATGTCTAGTGTTACAATTAAAGGGTATTTGCCCCCTAGCTTCTAGGAAAAATCTCATCTCCATTCCCCTAAAATGGTGCCTAACTGAAATTTAAGACCGAACCTTGAGAGTGGGATCTTAAGCTGGATCAAGAGCCAAAAGTAGGCTAAAATTTTCATTTAAAAATGGAAATGCAAGGCCACTAGAAGTGAGAGAGGTAGATCTAGTCATTTTTAAGTGTTAGTGAAAGACGATTTTCAAAGTCGTATTTGAAGATGAAGCCCACATCAATTCTAAATTTTTATAATTTTTTTGGAGTGTCAAGACAACCAAAAATGCCAAGCGCTAGGCAATGTGGAAGTTCCAGATGGGTGGGAAAATTTTTTCAGATCTCGATTCAGAGGCCGGTCCATGGAAGTTGCGGGTGCTCGAGCAGAAGGCTACAAAGAAAACCAAATGTGAAAGGGGTTTAGAGTACAAGGGGAAGGGGTCCGACACTTAAGGCCTCCCCTCCCCAACTTTTCACATGAATTTGGGGGGGGGGGGGGGGGAGGGATTTTTTTTGGCACAAAAAACATGGACAGAGTAAGAGGGCACCATGATGCCAAGATGGGAGATGGAGGGGAGAGATGGTGGTGAGACCCTCAAAAGTACCCATGCTAACTAACAAAAACATGATTCTTCTTGATTTTTTTGCTTTCTATCACTTGGACCTCTGGCTCCACAAATGGTGGCCTAATCAGAAAGCTCATTGAATCTTCAGAAGTTAGAATTGAATTGCTTTGTACTAAAGTTACCGTTAACTGAAGATTGTTGTGGCCACTTTTCTCGTCCACGAATTTTATCCTTTGCATCATGCGCTAAAGAAATCACATCCTCCAAAGTCTTTGGCTTGAATATATTCACTTTCGCATAGAAGTGACCAAGCAAACCGGACATATACTTGCGTTTGTGGATCACCTCAGGAACATTTTCAAGTATTCGAAGTTGAAGTAAGGCACTCCAAAAATGCTTAATGTACTGCGGAGTGGATTCACGATCTCTCTTTGGTGTAGGAGATCCCACTATTTGATACCTTTTTCATGGAATTGAGGTGGAATGAAATTTTGCAAATTTTTTTTTGAAAGGCTTCCTAAGTAGAGGGACAATCAACAATCTTACGGACAACAATCCACCATAATGATGCTATGTCTACTAAATGGTTAGTGACACACTTAAGTTTATCTTTTTCAGCATATTGCTCTTCATGAAAATAGTCATCAAACTGACTGATGAAAGCAAGAATAATTTTACCATCACGTTGCCCATTAAAAGTAGGGAATTTGAAAAATTTTTAACTTATCTTGGCCACTTTCCTAAGAGCTTGTGCATCAAGTGCCACATCAATTGTGTAAGAAGCTGGGAATAAGAATTTAGTGTAAATAACATTGATATTATGCCATGTCACACTGACATTGGTATAAAAGGAGAGGACATGTAAATTTTCACATCTTTTTGACACATTAATACAATTAGAGTCTTTCTCTCCCACCTTGCTCACAGCTTTTATGGCTTCTCCCTCTTTCCTGTCTTTCTCTCTCTAAATCTAGTCTTTCTCTCTCCTCGTCACTCTTCTTCTCTCTATTCCTGCATTCTTTCTCTCTCTTCTGCAATCTTCTCTCTCCTCTTTCTCTCTCCCTAGTTCTCTCTTTGATAAGTGGTATCAGAGCATTGGTCTTTGATCCATTCTTTTCTTCTATTTTCAGTCCTATTTTCCTCTATCAAAATCAACTTTAGACAAAAATTATACAAGATAGTGACTAGTGGAGTGCTGTAGATCATCTACAGTTAGTAAGAGACTACATCTGGAGATATCCAAGGTCAGATATGGCGGAGGATGGCTTAAATGGCAGGTCGTCATCAAACTTCATGCAAATTTGGAGGTAATTAGGGTAAAGAAGAGTTAACCGGGCTTAGTTTGGGAACTAATTGTGGTTACTTTGAAAAGAGGGAGTTCTCTTTTCCCTTTCTTGGAGTTTCCTGGAAGTTTCGTGGAAGTTCAGCATCAAGATCTGCTCATTTCTCTCAAACGTCTGATCTTCTTGGCCAAGAATCTCCTGGAATAGATTCCTCACTTCATGACCTTCAGAATGAGCACAAGATTGCTTTAGCTTGGTTCAGCTATGGAGCCAGGAACAGCCCCGAAAATTGCGGCGCAATTTTGGGGCTGATTCTAGCCTGCTCTCTGCATTGGATTCTTCCTCCTCAGGCCTTGGCACTCTCCCTAATCCTTTGCAAGCATAAATCATCAGTTAAATGAAACATTCAGCTCCATTCAAGGTTCTTCAGCTTCTTCCTAAACCCTAGGTGAACAATCCATGGCAGCCATGAAAGCTTCAACTCGAGCTTCCATTTTTCAACAATTTCTTGAAGATTCTTCATCCTTTTAGCCCGTGGGATCATCTCAGCAAAAATTCTTCAACAAATTGCAAGGATTAAGCACGAAATGGTCAAAGATTGAAGCTCAAGAGTTTCCATGGAGCAAAAATTTGGGGGAAACGGGTTTAATGCCTCAATTTCAAGCATTTGAAGCTTCAAGATTGTTCTTAAGTACTGAATACACAAGCCTTGGGGATTATTTTACCAACATTAGACAACCAGAGGCTCTATCAAGCATATGAAGATTGATCAAGTCATCATCAACCATGTCAAAGGTACTCTTCTTCAATTCTTAATCTCTCTCATTAATCCAATTGATGAGCTTAATCCATTTTATTGAGAGATTAAAGAATTGAATAATATCCATCAAATTTCAGCCAACCTTTGCTTGAATCAATCCATTCATGAATGCAATGCTTGCTTTATGCATACTAGTTCCAATCAGTGAATTAGAGGCTTCAATCTGAAATTTCCAACATAATAATTGAATCCCATTGATTGAATCTATTGATTGATGAACTTGTTTACTCTAATCCATTGATTGGCTGAATTTGTTTTACCCAATCTGAAATATTGTAAAAGAATAAGTACTAGCAATCAGTGAGTCACTGAATTGCATTGGTAAGACCCTTCTCCTATCCAAGCTTTCAAGATTCCATTCAATTGCATCTCATGAAAGGTTGAATGAATATTTCAGAAATGCATCTCATGCTGATTGATTAGATTACTAGTCACTGCCATGTTGATATACCCGCCGAGGAAAAAGGTGGATGCCGGGGGAGATAGTGGGACAAAAGAGAGGTGACCCTCCCTCACTATCAAAGATCCTGAAGGGGCGCAACCAACCAACCCGGGGGGAACTTTGCCCACCTCCCGATGATTCGAAGCCTGTGTAGGGAGCCTGCCATGCCGTTTTATCCCTCACACAGGTACAACGAGTGGAGAATTGAAGATTGAAGACTTCCAAAGGCTCAAGTACCTACAGGTCCAAAACAGGGTAAAACAGGGAATTTACAGGGTACTTACAGGTTACTTACAGGTGGTTACAGGTACACCCTTCATTACTGAAGTACAGGTGCAGGTACTACAGGGTACTCACAAGTCCTATACAGCCTTAGGGTTTGGTAACCATTTGGGGTTACTATCTTGCATTACAGGGTCAAAACAGGGCACTTACAGGTTTAGACAGGGTGTAGGCTTGGACAGTTCAGACTCAAAAATCCAGCTATAGAATTTTCTGTCCTGAATTTGTTATAGCATGCTATATCGAAGAGGGCATTCTTAGCTTTGATTTGAACTAAAAAGTTCTGAAATCGGAGTTCCCTAGCAAAAGTACCTCTGCAGAAAAGCACATATTGCAACTGAACATGGCCAAGCATAATCATCGATTACCTCCTCCTTCTTGGCCAAACTCTATGTTCGAGTAGGAGCCACGCTCTCAACAAGGGTGAACGTCTCTTCATCATCTAAGATTCAATTTGCAAGATGCTCTGCCCTTGTCCATGCACAGCTCACTCTAAGTGCTACCTCAATTGTTCGATGTCTCACATGTTACAAAGAGGTTTGCAAAATCTCTAGTGTATCTCTTCATCTCAACAACAGTTCCTCTAGCATCAAGGCTGGTGACACAATCATCTTTGTAATATCGATCCTTCATAGCCTTTGGATCCCAACATTTCTCAATCCAAATGAAAGGCTAACAGCCTCAATGTATGGCGTTGATTGTATTCATTTTTCCCACCAAAAAAAAAAGAGAGGAAAAAAAAAAGAGAAAAAAAGAAGAAGAAGAAGAAAGAAAGAAAAAGAAAAAGAAAAAGAAAAAAGCACACACAATCACAGCACCGCACCTAGGGGTCCTCAAATTAGATATGTCCAGTGACCTTGGTCGGCTGGCTCCGTCCCTAATCCCCTAGCCCTTTGTACATCCCCCACAATTGTTCAGGGCACATCAAGGGCAGGACATACCTCGGGAGCTCGCCTCGCCTATGGTTAGACTTGTCACCCTGAACCACTTGCACAATTCTCTCGCACTCATCTCAATGCCATTACAATCAATAGTGGTAAGCAAGGTATGAAAGACACTGGACAAGTACAACATACTTTTCTACAAGTAGCCACTAGCTACCAAAAGCTAAGACATCAAGGAGCTCAATTATGCTACATGGCCTTGACAAGACCATAATGATGTCTCAAGCAATATTCAAGTGTACTTTTCCCATCTTCATCGACAAATTTTTCCATCAACTTAGCCCCTTGCTACACTAACCCATTGCTATACAAGGAACCAGGTCGACAGTCTTCTAACTAAGTATAACCTAAATACTCACGAGCACTCACATACTAATTGTACCAAAGCATATACACGGTTTGGGTCCTCAAGTGCAGGACAATACTCCAAGATTACTTAGAGTTCGACCTGTCTCCCAAACTAATCAAAATATGTCTTGTGCACGATAAGAAGACTAGCACTACCCCTTAGGAAGAGACCACAGGAGAGGTTTTCAATTGCAGGTGTTGAAGACTCCAACGCAAGTGTCGTTCGCTCTTCATCAACACCCAACTCTGAATGCTTATCCCTTACCATCCGACAAGCCCGCAAAGAATCGTCATGTTCAGACTCCCCAACCAACCAACACTTGTGCTGGCCATCAATGCAATCCCCAACACAGCATAGCCCTACCACCAACTCCAACAACCTTCCACCAGCCACCTTGGCCACCAACAGGCCCCCAGGACCTTCTCCCACACCACCACCAACACTCCTCCACGGAAACCACCGGCGTCCTTGTCACCCACGTCTTCGGTACATGCTACAGCCTGCTACCTATGACGGTGAGTGCCATGGGACTGGCACTTGTCTAGAAGGGGGGTAATGTTAACCCCAACACGAAGAAAGCAAAAGGAAGTGGAAAAGACGTAGGGCAAATGTGGAAAAAAGGTAGCCCGACTGAAGAAAGAAAAGGAAAAAAGGCCGAAAGCGCAAGGGCAACCTTAAAAGTCCAAGGCAAAGGCAAAAGGGAAAATGCGCATTTTTAAATAAAAGGGCGCACCCTGAAATCTTGTAAAAGAGCGCCGGGCTCTCACCCGTGCAATTTGTAAATGTAGATGGGCGGTGGAAAGGAAGCTAGGAAGATAGAAGGATAATGGGAAAAAGGGCCAAGGCTACGGCCGGCCATGTAAAAAGGGGAAAAGGGGATGACCGCCCAAAAGGGATTTAGGGTTTTGTATATAAAGTTGAAAAGTGAATGAGAAGCTCATTCTTGTGTGTGGCCAAAAGTAGTTCTCCTCTTCTTCTTCTTCTTCTTGTTCTTGCTTGCTTGAGCTTGTGCTTGAGAGAGAGAGTGTGGGAGTGTGAGGGAGTGAGTGTGTGAGGGTGAGGGACCGAGGAGGAGAAGCTCTTCATCTTCTCCTCTCTTCTTCTCTTCTCTTGTCTTGCTCGTGGCAATGGAGCTTGGAGCGTGGAGCTTGAGGATGGAGCTTGCTTGAAGCTTGCACTTGGATCGTGGAGCTACCGGAGTGCGCGGGAGAGGAGGTAACTCGAACGGCATCAAGGTAAGCTCACTACACCCGTAGGTATGGATGGCGCATCGGCTATGTGAGAGGTAGCCATTAGTGCTCGGCTTGGAACGCTTGAAACAATAAGCGGTCCGTGGGTCTTGGCGGTTGAGTGAAAGCTCCCACAACCCCCAAGATGACCTGTATTGCTTCAGTAATGCACAGTACTTGTCATTGACTGTATATGAAAGTTTTCAGCCTGTCTTTGATTTTCAGATCTGAGTATTCTGTCATTGACTGTGTATGATAGTTTTCAGCCTGTCATTGATTTTCAGATCTGAGTATTCTTTCATTGACTGTGTATGACAGTTTTCAGCCTGTCATTGATTTTCAGATCTGAGTATTCTGTCATTGACTGTGTATGACAGTTTTCAGCCTGTCATTGATTTTCAGATCTGAGTATTCTGAGCAAGAGATCTCAGCTCCAAGACATTTGATCCAATGTATACATGCTTTGACACATTCTTGTGCTCCAAAGATGCTTTCTGAGTGTAGTACAAGGCGCTTGTGATGATTCTAATTGGGGTTTTGAGGACCCCGAGAGTGACATGATGAGAATGTGAAAGAAAATTTGACTAAGGATTTGAAAAGGATTGTAAAAGTGAGGGAAGAGAGATCTAAAACTCAGGACAAAGAGTGTGGAAGAGATTGTGAGGTTCAAGTTGAAGAGGATTGGACAATTGGGTGTCTAGATAAGGACAATGACCCTATTGGGTTGCCTAGTGCTTCTATTTGTGATTCTTGTGAAAAGTCTCTTGAGTATGTTTATGAGAATGCTATGGAAAAGGTTGAGGATTGTGTTTGTGGAGTTAAAGAGTTGAAGTCTTGTTTGTTTGAAGATATAAGTAGTTTTGATGGGTTTCTTGCTTTGATGAGATTTGTCAAGAGATCTCTCACTTTAATGTGAATAATTGTGTGATAGAAAATGTTTTTCTAGCATTTTTAAAGGAGTTTTTTGATTTCTTTGTGGATGGAATAGAATTTGGTAACATAGAAAGGGTTCAAATCTTATTCCAAAACCCTAAAATTATTATGTTTTCCCTTTGGGAGGATGGGAGGGATATGTGGATTGTTGTGGATGATGAGTTTACCATTGATAGTGTGGGTTGTTTTGAGAATATGGGATTTGAAAATTTTGTAGATTCTAAAGAGAAATTTGTGAATGGTTTTTTCACTGAGGAGTTGCTTGAGAGTGATATGCCATTGAATTTTCTAATTTTTTAGTTTGAAGAACTTAGAGATGGAGTGTCGGACTCAATTTTTTATTTGGCTCATAAATATTGCATCATTTTATGAAAGCAACTGCTGCACATAAATGTTCACAGACTAGGGGGAGGGCTAAATATGTCAAGCATTTTTTCAAAAACTAAAAACGCCTAGAACAATAGGTTGGATTTTTGTTAACTTAGAGGTCTGTGTGGATGTTTGTTTTGTCGTTTTGTAGTTGGATTTTTTGTGTTTGTCTAACTTAGAAATTATTTTTATCAAATTGATTGGATTTTTGAGTGTGGAAACTTGATAGCCTTGGTTGAGATTAGAGTTTTCTTAGACAAGTTGGAGCTAGAGTTTGCTAGTAGCTTCCAAACATCTTGAAACAAGTATGATTTCTTGCCAATACTTTTGCACATCATGAGGATTATGGATTCACAAGCACTCACGTTACACTCATTGAAACACTGTACTTGGGGCTCGTCTCCTGAATTAATCAATTACTTCCCTCCCATGGGTTGGGTTGATGCACGCTTGCACCATCGTTGAGCACTAGCATACGGCATGAGGCCCGCTGCAGCTATATGAAGTTAATTTTAGTTGCATGCACACTTGAGAGAGCACCTTCATTGTGCACACACAGTTACCTACATGCACGAGAGTTGGGATTCTTGTCATTGAGTTATAATCTCTGGTTGGGGGGGGGGAAAGTGATTGGGTGAGTTTGAGGGTCATGAAGGATGCTGCCAGTTGTGAGATGGGTTGTTTTCTTGGTTGAAATCATGAGGACCATATTTTGTTGAGAGTGATTGTGAGATTTTGGGTGGGTGGAGCAGGAGGATGACATTTTCCTTTTTAAGTATTGAGATCTGAGGTTAAGGATTTAATTTAAACAAGGAATTGTGTTTACATGTTGCATGTCACATGAGCACACATAGGCTAGGCACTATTTTTCCAATGCATCCATCTTTTCATGTGGAGCATTGCTTGTTTGATTGCATCACATGAATTCAATGTTGCATTTTTCTCTCAAATCATGTTTGATTGAGCATGGCGTAGATTTTTAAAGCATGTTCTATAGGACACAATGCATGAACAAAGGCAAGTACATCTAAAGCAAAAAAAAAAAAAAAAGGTCTCAAAAGACTCAAAGGGTGTGAGCATGATAATGGAGTTTATGGAAGAGGCCATGTGGAGATTTATGAATAAGTCAGAATACACAAGGCATGGCTTGATCCAATGATAGCACAACATAGTGTAGTCATATGAGCAGATTAGAAAGTTGTTAGAAAAAGCAGAAAAGGAAAGGAGAGAGTAATTATGAATTCTGTAAACGCCCCGAACAACGTAGTATGCTTAACAATTATGATATTCGCTTGTTTTCGAGACTTAATATAAAAGAGAATGAACACTTAAAGCTGAAAGTGAAAATTACTCACAAAATTACAGCCATGAAAATGTAAAAGTAATGGAGACAAGATTGAGGGTTGAAGATGGGCAACCCCCCCCGAAGGAATGTATTTCTGCTCAACCCAAGTCCCTTAGGGAAGAGCTCAGTTACAATCAACCTGAGAGTGAGAAGAAGTAATTCTCACTCTCACAAGATCATGCAAAGATGTACAAACACACATGCATTATCTATTATGCAATGATAAGAACTGATTTCTTTACAATATGAGAGAAGAAAAAGGGAAATTCAGCCTTTCTCCATCGGTGATCAGCAGTACATGGATAGGGCTTACTTCTTGTAGCTAAAATGGAAGAAAGAGCTCGAGAAGGAGGTGCTGTAATGAATTTACAGGCTTGCTGTCTTGTAAAAAAAAACAGTGATAGAAGAGGGAATATGGAGGAATTTGATAATGGAGAAGTGGGGGATGATGATGGGGATGGATGGGGCCAGTTTCTGGCTATCTGTGGGTGCTGTTCATGAGTTTATAGCAAAGAAAAATGATGATGAATGAGGTAAAACGAGCTCTTATTTATAGGAGAGGGGAGAGCTAGTACAAAAGGGGAAAGTGGAGTAGCACAAGACAAGTGTCCAGCCACATGTCATGAGATGTGACAAGTGGTGGGACACTTGGAAACTTGTGTGACAAGTGTCTTGACACTTGTCTCTTCTCTATGGCCTTCCTTTTTGGGTTGAATACTGTCAAGAATAGAAACAACCAAATTTAGCAAGCACAGTCAGAGTACAGAACTTACTATTTTTAGAATGACATCCCTATTTTTTAGGACTAGCATTTTTAGGCTAATTCGAGGCTCCTAAATTTTAGGGATCTCCTAAAATTTAGGGACCCCCCCAATATGGGTGTCATATGAAAGCTTTTTCCGTGTACATCGCAAAAATGGTATCCGAATCTTCATGTGACTTTCCTATGCAAAGAAATGTGCATTTCAAGCTTTCAGCCCACACATGCACATTATACAAGCATTTCATGATCATGCCATCATTGTAACTGTTTGTTCTGGTGGATCTAGCCCACACTTCAAGGCATCAATCCTTTCTGTGTGCGAGTCTAACCCTGATATGCGTGAGTTCTAGTCACAGGCGCCCAATCGGGTCATATAGGTGGAAGTGTGAACTATCTTTTCTCTAACCCACCGCGTGGGTCCACCATAACCTGTGACCACTCATCAGTGGCCAGCTCCAATGCACTTTTCTTTATATCTAATTAGTGCAAAGGAAATAAATTTAATAAATCATTATATAGACAAATTAATGAAAAAGGATACAAATTCTGTTTCTATAGAGTTGTGACAAATTCCATAAGTGGAGCTACTCGAAACGCTATTTGGATGAGAAGCTTGTGAGATGAAGAAATGGAAGAACTTGTGATTAGACTAACTTGGACTTTGGATTATGATAAAAGCTGGGGATACAAAGGGCCATTCCCTTGTTTTGTTCTTTTGCTCCTAATGACAAGAGACACATTGAAGACAAAATTTTTTGATTCTTTGCATGGTGGTGCAGATGGTGGAGGTGCACTATACCACCTTTGTGATGGATCATACAAACGTCATTTTCAGGGTCTATTTCACACATATTGACTGAGATGATGTACATTGCTTGCAGAAACCCGCGTCCGCATTCGTTCAAGCATAACAATTCTTTCAGTCTAAGAATCACAAAGCTTTGAAGAAGCCAGAAAGCACAACAAAACAAAACACAATTGGCAGCGATACAAAGCTTTTCAAAAACGAAGTTGAGAAGAAAGTTTTTCGCCTTTACTTTAGTTTACATGCTTTTCATATTTTTGCAACAAATAAAGCTTTTAATCTTCATTAAAAATATGTATTAACATTGGAAAAGCCTTTAAAACTCAAAGCAAAGGGCCCAATCCTTGCAATCCAATTTATATCTAATGTGAGGAGTGTTGAGGGTCACACATAAGTGTAAGGAACTTGTGTTGTAGAAATGTACGAAGACTTGGAAGTTGAATATTTGAAGTGTTGGAACAAACTACAGTGAGGTATGAGATCTTTGTGTACTTCTTATTTTTTGAAGCCTCTGCTTTTGAACATTGTGTAAGTTGTGTCAATGCTCTATTTTGAGTTTTGTTTTATGAGTTTTTGAGCTACAAGAGGCATAGTTGTTCATTTGGGCTTGTGTGTTGGTTGTGCTGTGTTCACGAAACATTGAAGTTTTTTTGTTGTGAGTTGTTCTTCGACAAACTCTATTCCCTAACCAGCACTCTTTATTAACAACTCATTTTTGGGTTGTGGGTGAGGCTTGTCCTTGATCACTGCTCCCTAAACACTGCTAAGATTGCAAGGCATTGTGGAGTGTCTCATAGATTTTGGGAAGCCAAAGGAGGTGTTGGGTGAATTCAGTGAGACCTCGAGGGTCTATTTAAAATAGGCATGGCATCCTTTCCATCCTGGTATATTGCAATAATGCACTATCTATCACATGAGAGACTAGAATCTCTTTGTCTAAGGCTGAGGAAAGGAAAATTAAACAGTAAGCTTTAAAGTTTGCTTTGATTGCAGGAACTTTATCTCAGCAAGGGGTAGATGATGTTTATTGTTGTTATCTTATGCATGATGAAGTTCCATTCATCTTGAAAGAGTATCACAACTCTTCTTGTGGAGGGCATTTTGTTGGACGGTTGACTGTGCTGCAAAAAAAGCATTAAGAGCCGGATATTGGTGGCAGTCCATCTTCTAGCATGCATTTGCATATGTAAAGAGGTGTGATATATGCCAAAGACCTGATAGTCAAGAAAATCAAAAGCACCCATTGACTCCTATTATGGCTTTATTACCATTTGAGAAGTGGAGCATTGTCTTTGTAGGCCCAAATACCCCATCATCCTCTACATAGAAGAGATATATCATAGTAGTGTGACTGACTATTTTATGAAATGGTCAGAAGTAAGAGCGATGAAGAAGGATGATGAAAGGAGATTGCTAGCTTCCTTCTTGATGAATAGATAATCTATTAGTTTACTTTTGCCAAAAAAGCTCGTATCAAACTGTAGAACTCATTTTTTGAATAAGGTGATCAAAAGACCCTAACAGATAAAAAATAACAAAAAACACCTTATAATCCACATGAGAATAATCAAGTTGAAAGCACCAATAAGCAACTTGTGGGAATCCTGTCAAAGATCATTTCAAAAAAGAAACAAGATTCAGAGAAGAAATTATATGTGGCTATATGAGCTTATAATACGACCTTTAAACGAGCCACTGGCCACACTCCATTTAAATTAGTTTATGGAGAAGAGTGTTTTGTACCCCTTATAATTGAGTTACCTACAATAATATTTTCAATTAACCATTCTCTGGGGGATGAAGATGTAGTTTTGAACATTTTATGACCTTAGCACATCTCATGAGCTTAAACTTCACAGTTTATTACATTAGGAGGTGACTAAGCATCGCATGAAACAACTTTATGACATGAAAGCAAAGAAATACGCATTTAAAAAAGGACAACTCGTCTATATTATGATGTGCATAGGGAGCTTTTTCCTGGCAAATTAGAGCCTAATGGGATGGTCCCTACAAAATAGTTAGAATAAGTAAAAATAAGTCCATCGCATTATTAGTAGATCTACAAGGAGTGAAGTCTAAGGATAAGGTTAATCTTACAAGATGAAGCCTTATCATCTATAAGCGTACTAATAAGACAAATGCTTTGTAGTTTTATATCATGTTGATCCAAAACCTACAAGAGAGGTTACAACTGGTTGATGGGGTGGCTAATTCCCTATCTGGAGCACCCATACCTAGAATAGAGATATCATCAAGAACGGCTTGTTTGGTGGAGCAAAGGCCCATAAGGTGATTGAGTAAGAAGACGTGACTTTTTTTTTGGGAAGTTAGGGTCTTTTGCCATCATTGCTTGAGTGTTCTATTGAGTATCGCTACGGGTTTCAATGATGAAGATGGGATGGAGCCTTTGGTTCATCCTCTCAAAATGCTGAACTTTGATTATCATAGTTACGAATAGTGGAATTGACTATAGCTGGCTATGTAAACCCTTTATGAACCTACACAATGTATTTTGATGGAGTGTCCAGGGGTCCCAATAAGAAAGGGAGCATCGGGCTAGTCATTAGAGCTCCTTAGCATAGAATCAAATTAGCTACCTACTTTGGTGTAGGGTTTACTAACATTATGATAGAATATAAAGCAAAAACGATTCACTTTCTTCTCCATGGCAGTATCCATCATTTTTTCTACTCCATTTTCAATCATCACATCTCCGATCAATCTATCATCGTCCTTCAGTGATGACCATAGCATACTATTGACCAAATCCACCATTGGTAACCACTTTGAAATTTGCAATAATTCCTTCGATACTAGCCAACCTTCAACCATGCTACATTCTGACCAAGCTCATTGTTGCACAAAGCCCTTCATGGTTTTCATGAAGTGCTCCAAGAAGAACATCCACTGCTTATAGACAGATCCCGCAATCTCAACTTCATCTATGAGATGCACTAGGAGGTGAGTTTGTATCATAAGCATGCTTATGGGCAAGTTCTTCTCAAAAGAGATAGACTGTCTCCACTGCTCCCTACCTTGCACATTCAAAAAAGGATGTCTTGATCTCCTTCTATGAGCACTAAATTCAACAACCTGTAAATTGCCTCGCATATTTCTAGAGTGAGACACCATGTGATCGCAATCGACAGTACAAACTGTCACAAATGGAGAAGCATTACAAACTTCGAGTAGACACTAAATAGCAAAATATTGAGGTGATTTGCAACCAAGATCAAGACAAACCTGACATATCTTATGCCAATCATGGGATTTTATCCCTAATAGTTGGTTGTATTTAGAGAAAGCATACCTAAGGGAACGCATCATACCTGTCACAGGTGTGGATAGACCCGATAAATTGCTTCATGATGCACTCTTCTTTAGTGGATAGGATCCAAGGAGCGCAAGGTAGTTGCAAGCAACCACTGGTGCTCCTAACTGTGGTCAAAGTGCATCTATATTTCCTAGCTCCTTCAAATCCATTTGTGCCCCTACAATGTCTCTCTTTCCTGTGATGCGGTCTCATAATAAGCTGCCCACATTCTTGAAAATATGCATGGGATCCAACAAATGGTTGATTTATAAGTGGGTCTAATATAACAGCTCATAGAAAACTGAGAACCGTCGCATTTCGCTTGGATGTGACTCTTTGTGGAACATTTTCCACTCGTACCAGCTTTGACATTTATTTGTGCTAGAGGTCATCCAAGAAAACCTTCCCTCAGTTCATGACCCTCCGGCAAGAAAGCAGCGATATACCATCTTTTTCATGGTCTGTGACCTTCGAGGGTCCAACTGTGGCCTACACAATGGACATGCATGATAATCTGAGGTAACCATACCTATCGTAACACCCCTTCTTCATGGTCCGTGACCTTCGAGGGTCCAACTGTGGCCTACACAATGGACATGCATGATAATCTAAGGTAACCATACTTATCGTAACACCCCTATCTAGTCAACACAAAATTGAATAAGCTATGTTAGATATCACAAACTTGAATGAGCCCACTTACTTGAGCACTCCCCGAATCCTGGAAAGTCATGCATGGTCCACATGAGAATGGCTTGTATATTAGTGGACCGTCATCCATCATGCTTGCTCATGCCTTCCACAACAATGACCTCCTCCTCCCACAAAATCTTGAGCTCATCAACTAATGGACGGAGGTAGATGTCCATGTTCTTGACTTTGTAGCACCCAAGAATGAGAAGCTAAGGATCAGGTGTCCTTTCTTTGTAGAAAGCCATGGCAGGATGTTGTAGTTAATAATAACTACATGCCACACACCATAAGAAGTTGACCAGAGACCAAATGGAGTCTCTCTATCCATAGCAAGAACGAGCCGAATATTCCTTGACTCTCTTGCAAATCCTAGAAAGGTGGAGTCAATGTGACTCCATGCACTTGAATATACTGATATTCATTGGACTCCATCTATGGATCTATTCTCTGTGCATGCTACATTGTCAAGCTCACCATTCTCGACTTACGAAACATGTTATGTATATGTGGTATAAGTGGAAAGTGTCTGAGAACCTTCTGAGGGATGGTTTATCCTTGCAAGCCATGTCGATACATGTGAGTACCACACTTTGGACATTTCTCCATAGTCTCATAGTCTCCTTGAAATAGTACACAATCATTGACACATGCATGAATGCTATTGTAGTCCATGCCAAGCTTTCGGTAACACCAATCGTACATCATCATGGGACTCGGACATCGTGTTTCCATGTGATAATATATGATACTTTCGTAACCTGAAAAATAATAGAAGATGCCTTAAAGAGCACAATAATTGTTTTTTATTTTGTAATAGAGTCAAAAAAATCAACGGAGCATAGAATGTACATGAACAACTCGGTCACACTTGCATCGATCCAACGTACTTTGCCTGTACTAGGAGCACAAGCATCATCTTCAAGTGAGATACTCGGCACCCATCATATAATGATATAGACACTTCTTCTCTCAATGGATCAAATTACTCAGCATCCATGGGCATTAATGCATCAATCATTGCCTCCATCTTAGGTTCCATGATTGAAGGAAGGTCTGAAAGGCCCATTGTCTCCTCTAGTATCAAGGGTACAATCTATGGCATGCCCTCCAATTGGTGTATCAGCTCAAGCACTCCATCCATTGCATGCCCACAAACTCTTCTAATGGGCCGCAATAAGTGCATTCCTTGGGATGAAGCGTCACCTCTCTATACAAATTTCATGGGCACATCTATTATTTTTGTATATAATATTCAATTACTTTTGACGTCAAGTAGTATGTATGGTTCTTTTGAGAAAAATGTAGCATAAAGTTTTGCAATGTGCAAAGATAACCATTAACATCAATGACCTCCTAAGTCACTAGGGTGATGGGTGTAACACACTTAGAAGGACATAGTCTATACTTCTTTATATGCTATCCATTTTGATATGGATGAGCTCCTAAGCTTCCACGAGTAATCTCATTGTGTTCTGCTTATTATAAGGGAATGAAGCTATAGCAACACTCGTTACTACTGGTTTTTATCGACATTGCTATATTGTAGAAAAAACACGACCAAAATTTGACTAAGAGTGCATGAGAGAGAGAGAGAGAGAGAGAGAGAGAGAGAGAGAGAGAGAGAGAGAGAGAGAGAGAGAGAGAGAGAGAGAGAGAGAGAGAGAGAGAGAGAGAGAGAGAGAGAGAGAGAGAGAGAGAGGCCAAGAAGAGTGCCAAGAACATCATGAAGAAGGAGAAGGCTATGAATGAGAGCTTCAAGTAAGTGGGCTTTGAGCCTTGAGGTAAGCCCTCTCCTCCTTCCCTTCCATTTTTCTATCTACATTGTTATTTATGGGGGGGGAGAGAGAGAGAGAGAGAGAGAGAGAGAGAGAGAGAGAGAGAGAGAGAGAGAGAGAGAGAGAGAGAGAGAGAGAGAGAGAGAGAGAGAGAGAGAGAGAGAGAGAGAGGCCAAGAAGAGTGCCAAGAACATCATGAAGAAGGAGAAGGCTATGAATGAGAGCTTCAAGTAAGTGGGCTTTGAGCCTTGAGGTAAGCCCTCTCCTCCTTCCCTTCCATTTTTCTATCTACATTGTTATTTATGGGGGGAGAGAGAGAGAGAGAGAGAGAGAGAGAGAGAGAGAGAGAGAGAGAGAGAGAGAGAGAGAGAGAGAGAGAGAGAGAGAGAGAGAGAGAGAGAGAGAGAGAGAGAGAGAGAGAGAGAGAGAGAGAGAGAGAGAGAGAGAGAGAGAGAGAGAGAGAGAGAGAGAGAGAGAGAGAGCAAGTGTTATGGAATTTTGGTACTTACTTGGTTTTACCAAAATTCACTATAAAAATGAGATGCTTTTTATTTTATTTATTTGTGTGTTGATTTTATCTATTTGTTGCATAATTTGTGACTTGTTTTTGTAAACCTTAGTTTAGGTGTAATTGATAAGAGTTAGAAATATTGGAGCAAAAGTATGGAGTTCATACAAGAAAAGTAAAGGCTTAAAAAGTAGATGATTTTTTAATGTTATTTTTAAGCACAAAAGCTATTAATGCAAATCATAAATATATGCATGTGGGAGGTGCTTACTTATGCATGGCAAGAGATAGTACCTAATGATCTTGTGTTGTGTAAGTTATATCTATTTCTCTTCTCTCTTGCAATTTATTCTCTCATTATTTTTTTATCAATATTTGGTTTTTGTATGATAAAGCCTAGTGACACTAGTATCAAAGCACAATGATTGGTCACTATGTCAATATCACTATGGGATGCACACATCTATCTTGGAGCATAACATCATCTCCGTAATTAAACATCATTCTTTTATTAGTTGTGGATGAAGGCCTTACACAAAGGTTTCTAGCTCAAGGGTTCTATATCAACATTAATTGTATATGTATCTTCAACTTTTGATAAAAAGGGCTTTTACAAAGGCTTCTTTGTATTCTCTTATTTCCTTAAATCACACTCATAATGGTTTTGACCAAGGAGGTGGTTTTCTTCATTTCGAGGAGGTATACCAATCCGTCCCCACAAATCTAATACCATCTATGTCCCAACCCCAAAACCATCTTCCACTGCTATTTAAACTGGCATCTCCACCTCACATTCATGGACGGCCTATGTTCCATGGTGCCATTTTGTTGATGTGCTGCCGCCACTACCTTCAGAGACATATAAGATTTAAAATTTTAAAGCCTAGATCTTTAAACTTATAAGCTTTAAAAAGATTATTCATTCTTTTTCTTTTTGGAAGTGGTCGTGTTTATTTTTTGGTAAAGGGGGAAGGCTCTCATCAAGCCCATTATACATAGCCTTAACCCCTTATACACACCCTTCCTTTCTCTTAACACACAAGTTAGAGCCAATTTCTATGTGGAGAGCTGAAAGATTATTTTCAAGTTTGGGTGGATTATCTTAGTCCTTGTTTCTATATTCGAGAATTGAAACTATCATCCTACACTAAAGTTTCACATGTAGAGAATTTCACTCTATGAGATTTTCTAAAGGCTTGTTCATGAGCACCGGTTATTCTCAACCATATCAGGGCCTTTGAATATAGACAAAGTAAATATGGAATTTCCTCTTTTGGAGATTACTTTGCAACAATAACTTGACCTTCTTCAACATGACTTAAATGAGGTTACAAAAGTGCTTCAAAAACATGAATGGCAACAAAATCCATCCGCTCAAGATGAAGATAATTGTATTACTCAGATTTTGAAGATGTCTTTGAAACATAATAGACAAAGAATCACAAAATTTGTCATAAGTCTTTTTAGTTTTCTAAATTTGATGTAATAAAGGATGAAAAAATTTGTTTTGTCTTGGTTGAACTAGCTTGATAGTTACTTCAATGAGAAAGCTTTTTTGGAGAATGATAAAATCCAATGTGCTACAAATTATTTGACAAATGAAGCATCACTTTGGTGGACAATTCTTTGCAATGGGATGATTTTCAAAAAAAGTTAAAGTATCTTTCTTATCACCTCACTTTCATCTTCATGCAAGGTAAAATTAGGTAAGTTTATCATCGCCAGAAGGAGATAATGTATCTACTAATACCCAAAGAATTTGGCAAATAGTTTTACTATTGTGCATGCTTGAGAAATTTTTTGAGAGCATGCTAAACGTAAATATGAAGATGGTTTTCAATTGAGCATCCATGCTAAATTGAATTCGTTTAAATCCACTTCACTTCATGATGATGTTTCTTATGCCCATGATGCTAAAAAAGAATTCCAATCCATTTCCCAGATCCTTCCTAGCTATCAATCTCAACCATCTTGACCCTTCAATAACAACTGCAACATGAAGAAACCCTTTACTTCACCCTAATTCTTTTCCATTCAATAGACCTTCCAATTTCCAACCAAAAAGTGGCAACAACCAAAGGTATGTAAACAACAAGGTAAAACCTCAAACAACAAATCTTAAAGTTCAATCTAAAAAGATTAACTTTACTTGATAACCACTTATGCAAAAAATTGGGTTATTTTTTAATTGATTTTCGAGTTCACAACTTCCACCCAACCACAATTAGAATAGACCTAGTTACACAACATTGAGGAGATGCTTGATTGTGCTCCTTATTGGACTACTAATACATTGCAATACAAGGAATCAACTGAAGAAAAACCATGTATGCCCATCTCTTTACATACTTTTCTTAAGATGAAAGGTTCTATGAAAGATTCTACTGTCACTATTCTACATTATGATGGTAGTTCTCATGATTTTGTTTTGAAAATTTTGGTTAGGAGGTTGCAACTAGAGACTAGTTCTTCATTATAAAATGTTAAATCTATATTTCAAGGCATTAGATATAATAAAACATGGGGAAAAAAAATGTTAAAATTTTCTATTGATATATATATAAAGAGAAATGTGATTCCCTAGTTGCACCTCTCCAATCATTCGACATAATCATTGGTAGGCCATTCATTCATCAAGTTAATATTGACATTGATTATCGTACCCACACTATTACCTTTTAATTTCAGGGCCAAACTTTTTCTCTAAATAGTGATTCTAATATTGAAATAATTTTCATTAACTAGTTACACATAAGCTAAAAGAGCACTTAGAAAGTAATAATTTAAGATATGAATGCTTTTTGTCAGTGAAGTAGTAATACCTAAATCTTCTACTTTGACCCCTGTACAAAAAAAGGTCTTTGGATTCTTATAAACATTGTTTTGTGGATGACTATCCATTTGAATTACCATTCTCTCATGGAGAACTTGATCATAAGATAAAAGTTTTCCCTAGAGTAGCTGCACCGCACAAAGCTCCATGTAGGCACAGTCCCTTGCATAAAAAAGAATTACAAAGATAAGTAACTCGATTGTTAAATAAGGGTTTGGTCCATCCTAGGTTGTCTCCATTTGGTGCACCCCCTCTATTGATTGAAAAGAAAAATAAAATGTATAGGATTGTATTGATTATAGAGCTCTAAACAAAGTGTTTGTTAAACATCGATATTCTATTCCAAAAGAAGATGATTGACTTGCTAAACTTTCGGGGGGGGAGGGATTTTTAGTAAGATGGATTTCAAATTAAGATATCATTCAATTCTTATGGATTCAACTCATATATTTTTAATCACATTTAGAATATAGTTTGGACACTGTGAATTTATTATTATGCCTTTTGGTATGACTAATGTACCAATTACATTTGCACTGATGATGAATAAATTTTTTGGGATTATCAAGGTTTATGATTGTTTTATTTGATGATATAATTTTTTTTCAGTAAGCCCGAAGAGAAACATAAGAGGCATCTTAAAATTATTTGTTATTTATTGCATAAAAATAACCTTTATGTAAACCCCAATAATAGTTCATTCTTTCAAAATTAAATTGAACATTTGGGACACACAGTTTTTGCTAATGGTATCACTCTTGACACTAAGAAAATTCAAATCTTCAAAGATTGGCCTAATCCTAAGAGAATACATGAAGTTTGATCTTTCCTTTGATTAGTAAGTTTCTATCAAAAATTTGTTCAAAAAATTTCATTGATTGCTTTGCCTTTAACTATGTTGTTGTATAAAAACATTGTTTTTCAATGTGGCCCTAGTCAACAAAAATATTTTGATATCTTTAAATATATTTTGATCCATGCACCTATCCTTTAATTGTTAAATTGTTCTCAAGCTTTCTTTCTTGTAGTTATAATGCTAGTGGCTCAAACATAGGTACAATTTTAATATGGAATGATCACCCTATCACATATGAAAGTTGTAAACGCAATATTCTAAACAAAACTGAAGTATATATGATAAATAATTGTTGGTGATAGTCCATGCTTTAGATATTTGAAAATATTATCTCATGGGATCTGGAGCTCTAATCAAAATAGACCAACATGCCATCAAAGATCTATTGGATCAATCCCTTATCTTTGATCATTGCATTAAATTGGTTTTTTTTCATTCAAAACTTTCATCCATTGACTCAATACTAACCTAGTCAAATTAATGTGGTTGTCGATGCATTGTTGTAGGTCTGCAAAAAATATTACATGTCACTATTCACTTGGTTTTGATAAATTAAAAATACATATTTGAATCATATTTCTATTATTTAATTTTAAAATTTTGATGCAATGATTCCTACTTATGCTTCAAATTTTGATTTTTCTATTATTTGACTGATATTTCAGAATAGTAATACCACTATTTTTTATCATTACACTTATACGAATGAAACTTTTCATTATCAAATAAAGGTGTCTGTTAATGTACCTCTTTGAAATATTGCTATAACTAAAATGCATGCACCATCATAAATGGGATATAGAAGAATTCAGCATTCTATAGTTGCATGTAAAGAATAATTTTATTGGCCTATAGTAAAACATGATTTTGTAAAATTTATATTTGAATGCATTATATGTGTATCAATGCATTAAACTCCATCACGGAAAATCTTATGGATTACTTATACCTTTACACCTATACTAATGGAACATGGAAAAAATTTTCTATGGATTTTATTACTGGTTTGTCCATAATGTCTACATACCATGACATGATTTGGACTATAGTGGATAACTTTTGTAAAAAGACATATTTTCTTTCTTATAAAATACTTTTTTTGCTCCAAAGCTGCTAAACTTTTCATTAGCATTATCTTCTCTCATCATGGGTTTCCTAAGGTAATATTTTCTGATCATGATGGACAATTTTGCAATTAGTTTTGAGTGTTTAAAAATCTAAGTTCTAAGATGAATTGGAGTGACAGATAGCACTATCCTTGACCTTCTTAGATCCTATACTATTGATCAACGAAATAATTAGGATCAAACACTTGCTTATCATCTAGTTTGTCTATAATATACTTCCAATTCTACTATTGATAGAGTACATTTTTCAAGTTTATGGAAATAGACTACCTATTCCTGTGACCACTATTGCTACTGATATTCTAGCTAGTGATACTATTGCTAAAAAATTTAGAATAAGTGATTGCAAAGATTAAGCAATCAAAATTGAGACATGTAGCCCAAGCAAACAAGAAATGTAAGACTATTACACTCAAAGAAAATGATTTAGTGTGATTGAGAATTAAAAAGAAGATATTAAAATCCATTGAAAGGCATTCAAAAATTAAATTAGCTCCAAGGTATTATGGACCATTCTGTGTTGTTCACATAAGATTAATAAGAATGCATTTAGATTGGGTATTCCTCCTTATTTTAGTATATCAATAAATATTTCCATGTTAGTTTGTTGAAACCTTTTTAGGGGACTCCTCCAATAACTTGAGTAATAGATGACCCGCTATCGTTAGAGGAAGATATAGAAATTCTAATACCTAAAGTAATTCTTGATCATGATATGACCACAACTAGAACCAGAAATCAATATCATAGGTATTTAGTAAAGTACATAAATCATTTTATGGATGAATTTTAGTGGATTCAAAAATCAACATGTTAACTCTAACTTATGACCATCTAATAAATGTGTACCATTCATAGTTACATTAATGTTATATGTGTACAAATTCACCACGCGAGGTAATGTTTTGTGAAAATCCATGGAACCTTATTTTTAAAGGAAGGTGTAGATTCACCATATGAGGCAATACTAGCATTTGATATCAAAAGTAATTCTTGATATGCCCATTTCGATAGAATGTGATGAAATATTATTTTAAATATTTATTTGAATTAAAAAAACTACACAAATTTTTATTCACTTTACTCACATGATTTTTTATCATATTACCCCATCTTTCAAAAAGATATGCACTTTTCTTTATGATTTAGTATGAGAGGTATAGTGAAGAGCTTTCTTGAAACAAAAAAGATATGTATGAGGAAGGGGGAAAAAAGAGAATAAGACAAACAAGGCTTTCCAAAATTGGTATTTTTGTCTCTTTCTTTCATATAGAAGAATATATAGCTCATTACTCCTATTTAAGGGTTTTGATCCAAAGCTCTCTGTTTTAATATTTGCTATGCTTAATTCTTTCTTTTCCTACTTTTTCAAACTTTGATTATCTCACTTTGTTTAGTATATAGATACACGAGTATATTTTTATGTAATGTGGATTATATATAAATAAACAATGCACAATATCATACAAAGAAGGGCAAACAATAGTTTTTCAATATGGTTTCTCAACCCAACATGGCTAAAAGGGCATCAAGGCTGCAAAGCCCTGCCACCAATTTTTTAAAAATTCCATGCAACCCTTGCTAATCTTACTATAATCATCACTATTAGCATCACTATTGGCATTAATATACATATCACTAATATAGAGCAATAGTGGTAGTGATGCAAATAGTGACCCTTCTATGTGGATGCTAATAGCAATGATTGGGTGTTTCTTTTTAACAACTATGAACGTCAATAAAGATGTTGCTATAGGCCCAATGTGTTGATAGTGACTACATAAGCTTATAATCATAAGTTGGATCATAAGCATCTAATGACCATATTCAACAATATATCCATTATCACTATAGGATGATATGTACTAGTTTCTCGCAACAATAAGACCATGAGCAATTAATTTGAATAATTATGGATATTGGAAAATATTGTAGCCCTTTTGTATCCAAAGTCTATGTGAGATGAATGTAAAGCTACAATACAAAGTCTACCAAAGTAGTGAAGATCATGTTTTGAGAATGGACGAATCCTAAGGAAGTTCTTGTTGCCACTACCATCACAATTTGCTTATTTAATGCTAATTTTCCTAGATGTTGGTAGTGGTGAGTTGCAAATAGGCTTGAATGCCATAAATGAGATGGCTACTCCTAGTAGTCCAGCAAGGTTTGATGTGAGCATGTCCTTTTTATCTTCCCATGCCTAGACAGCATATTATACTTCTATGCATGAAATAAGGCTACATTCTTGCATGCTCTATGCATGAAATAAGGCTACATTCTTGCATGCCATAAATTGTAATGCTCAAGATCTTTGACTAGTCTTGTTGAATTAGTGGTTACTTTCCAATAGTACCACTATAAGTGTGTAGATAAAGGGCATGCTTAGTCGACTATGGTAGCCAAATGCATTTTCTAAGATGCCAGCATCACAAAATAGTGTTGCCCTTGTTCTTCTAAATGGGTATACTAAGAACACTTTTTTCTTAAGGCCCATCAATAATCTTATACACTCCATGTAGTTTTTCTAAACACAGTGTATTCTTTCTAACTAGTGACTTTCACGAGGCTCTGATAATGGTTATTTAATTGTCTATCATATCACTCATGTATGATAAAATGGATTTTGCTACTGATTCATTTGGTTATGCATATCCCACTAATTTATTACCAACTCCTAAGAAAACCTACAGAGCATCTTAGCTCTAATTTATATTTTGCTCCATTTTTAATGCAGTTGGGAAGATACCGTGGGAAGATACCGGGGATGGATGCCCATATTTTTGTGGTAGATATTGAATGGTTGGGAAGAGTTATGAAATCAATCCTTTCAACATGAACAAGGTATATGGTTGCATATAGTGAAAGGGATGGAAATTGGGTTGTGCCCCCAACACCTACAACATAGGTTTGTTTGCATTAGTCCTTACTAATCAACTACATGGCTCGCTTTGTAAGTAACAAGTACAACTTCTTAACATCTTTTTACGTATCATGTGTTGTCAATGCCCAATTAAATTGCATGGGTTGTGATTCAAGGATTTGATTGTACACTCAATTTTCAATAACATATGATATCATTCTTTTAGCATGAACCCCCCTTTATAATTACTCATACCTTGTACTTAGCATATATTTCTTTGTTGTAACATATGCACACACACACACATACACCCCTCTCTTCTCTCTCTCTCTCTCTCTCTCTCTCTCTCTCTCTCTCTCTCTCTCTCTCTCTCTCTCTCTCTCTCTCTCTCTCTCTCTCTCTCTCTCTCTCTCTCTCTCTCTCTCGTAGAGCTATTGCTTTATTGTAACATATGCACACATACACATACACGTACACACATGTTTACTATGTTTGTGTCTATACTACTCTATTGAAAGCTCTTAGATCCTTAAGCTTATGAGGTTGCTTCCAATTCAATTAATATACATCATTGTTGATGTCATTATTGCAAAGTGGCCTTGCTAATATACTTGTTCCTTACCTTATGAAAGTACACACTCGTGCCAATGCCATGACAGTTAGCCTCTATAATTTGATACTTATCTTAGAGTTTTGTGATATATTTTAATATGAGAAAAGCTCTTGCTCTTGTAGCACAATGGTTGGCATGTTGAATTACAAGCTTTGGGTTATAACTTATATGGAGCCACTTCCATCTCCATCTATTTTTATGCAAGACTTTTTGTCTTGTATCAATTCAAAGGACTTTCATCGAAATTTGATTGATGTGGACCTTGCTACTATCAATAGAATCCTTAGAATCTTTTATTACTCCAACTAGACTTAGCTAGTTGGCTTAAGATTTACCACATTGCTCTATCTAATTTGGCTCATGTTATTACAAATCTTAGGACTTTAGTGAATAACATGGACAATTTGGTTTTTACATGTAGAGATCCCTTCCAAAAGGAAAAACCCATGACATAAGAAATTGGTTGAGTTTGAAACTCCTAACCCAGTAGGTAGAAGGGAGCAGAAGGCTTTGGTTCCTCTTAATCATATGGAGGAAGAGGCTAAGCTACTTAATGCTACATGGGAAACCCCTAGATGGGTTAAAAAGCAAGAACGTGGCTCTTATGTAGATGCTTTTATATCCCCTTATCTCTTGGAAATATATTTACAAGCTTGTAATCACCAAGCTTGGTCCTATGCTAAGTTGACACTTATAGTCCCTATACCCATCGAGATGTGGCTTCTTTTTTTGGGAGAAGACAATGTGACTGCTATTGAGAAATGATTTTTCTCCTTTGTATTGGATGTCATTAGTTCACTAACCAAGACTGGTATTCTCAATGGTCCACTAACAATGTCTCTTTTTGAGACCAATAGATGCCCATCTTTGTATGGGATTTGTGCTACTACTAAAGCTACAAAATCTAAAAACAATCAACATGATGCTAAGTTTCTCCATGGGGTCTTAAATTTTCTTTGACCTTTCATAAAATGCTATTGTGACATCTTAAGACATAGAGTTGAATATGGTGGAATAATACTATTTTATGGTTTGGCCAGCTATGTGGTTCATTATGCACAATATTGATACAATTTGTGTGCTAAAAGCCTTTTTGGATCTATGTTATTATTCTTTAATTGGATTGCAAAGGAGGTTTATGAAGCTATCAAAGCCTCAATAGTTTTCTCTTATTTTAGAGAAATGGTTCTCATGATGGCAAAGAACCTTATGGCTTCTAAGAATGGTGCTAATCTATTGCCTAACAAGAAAGGTGAAGGGGTTAAACTTATCAAGAAATGCTTCAACCCAATAAAACATCAACAAGGTGGAAATAGTCCATCTTCCATTAGGAGCTCCAACACGGCCTCTAGGGAAAGTAGACGTCCCTAAGGACACTAAATTCTAAGCACTTTGGCAATAGGCAATAGTCTTTCTTTGCTCAACCTTCCAACAAAATAATGTCCCTCAGTCTTGAAAGAAAAGGGGTACATCTTGATGAATGTAGCTCCATTGTTAAGTAATTGCTTTTTGACTAATGTAGATACTAGTTTAATAAAAGCATTTCAACAAAAACATGGCCACTTTAATTTGAAAATAGATAAAATCCCCTCCAAAATCATCCATCTAAATTTTTGTAATGGTCTATCGGATAGGATCCCCCCAAAGAGATATTGTAAGGATTTTTTTTTCTGTATGGGGCATCCATTATCACCTAGTGTTCTCAATTAAGTAATCTTTGGATGGAATTTCCTCCCCTCTTTAAAATTTGTATGCTACAAGCCATGAGTGACATTTAATTCTACTCATGATACTTGTAACTATCATAAGTATGTTGATTCTTTCTATTTTATGGAATATGGGCATGTGGGTACTACTTTACTGGAGATTGTGAAAAATGATTACTTGAGAAGCGAGCTCAAAATGGTTTAAACCATCTAGACCATATAACCTTGAGGAAGCTAAAATTTCTCCCACAAATGGCCGTATTGAGCTCCATAAGACCCTTAACTTAGATAAGGATCTTTACATTAATAAATTTGAATGTTTCATTGAGCGAAAACTAAAAAACATACCTATTCTGGAATTTCAATTCCCCATGCTGGAAGACCATTTGGGAGACTTGAATACCCTACTTGATGATTTCTTTATTGCTAGAATAGAAAAGGCATATAACAACCCCTCCTTTTGCAAGAAGCTAATTTTCTCACTTGCTAAAGATAGATTCAATGGATCATATTTCTGTAATGTTGAGCTCAACTCGTCCTCTTTATAAAGGGGGTTCAATACTATGGAAAAACATGTATCCCATACCACTTACACATTAATTTGCCATCCCTTATGGGCTTCTTTAAAGCCCATAAATTTGAATTTAGGTGGCTTGCTAATGCTGCTAACTCTATTAATGTGCAATGCACTCAAATCTTAATCATCATCCTTGATGCTTGTAAGGACAACATGATGTAATCAGCTGGCTTGCTTAATAAACAAATATACCTTATCTCAAGATTGCAAGTACAATCCTTTTAGCTTGCCTCATCATCTGCACAAGAAGCCTTATTGACCTACCACAATCCATATTTAGCTACTATTTAGTTGATATAAAAATGTGCTATGAAAATATCCCACACCATGGCGACGTCGGGCTTACCTCTATTATCAGTAACATTACCACATGGGCTTTAAATTCTAGAAGACCCCATTTTCTGGAACTAGACTTAATTTGAAAAAAAGTAAAATGGTCCTACAATTCTAAAAGTAATGTACTTTTTCTCTTAGGAATGCTGTAATCTTAATGCCTCGACTTATATTACCTTGGTTGGTATTACCAAGAGATAATGTCGAGGCATCTCTATGGATTTTAGTTGCTCACCTCTTTGGTGTAACTTGTACCTTTTCTTTTTTTGAGTATAAGTTTTGTAAGAAACTAGCAAATCTTGGTAGATTTAACATCTTTTACACATACATTCAAGTTTTATGATTATCTACTCTTAAGTAATGTGCCAAATCCTGCTATTTTCTCAACCAACACTTTGAGTTCATGTTTTCCATCTATCGGGAGTTTCTTTGCGATTCAACCTCATGGAAAACTCTTTCTACTACTTTCATTGTGGCCACTTTATCATTACCTCTACCCACTTCCTCAACATGTTATTCCATTGCAGTCCTAATGTTCTCAACATTTGTACTTATGACAAAAAAAGATAAGCTACCTTTCCAATGTAACATGTTTATCCACAAGAGTAGTAATAGACCTATGGAGTGGTCTCATAATATAATCCTCTCACAAGATGGACCAATCTTGTACTCAAATAACTTGGCATATATTGCCCTCTTCCAATTCAAGTTGCTCATACAAAGCTTTGCAGATAATGGTTTTGAAAGGGCGATTTTGGCGCATCGATTTAGCTTTCTTAAGAATGGATTCCTCTTTGCTAAAACTATTTGTGTAAACGTGGTTGGGGGAGTTAAAACTTCCCTTCCTCTCATTTATCTAGCTTTTGCACGTATCTTCTTCTCTCTCTTACAACACAACTCTTGCATGTCATCTCTCTTGTGCTTCGTCGTGCCATACATGCTCTAGTTGAAATCATCAATATATTCTTATTCATATTCATCATATTTTGGCCTCCATGAATATCATGTAGACCTTCATTGGAGCACAACAACATTTAGTGCTAAGTACAACAATGTCTATAGACCCCTTTTGTTGTACCTACATTAGAGGTTGTAGTTGATGATTGCAGTGTCCTCACCAACCATGGGGCAAGAGTGTTGAAAACCCATGATTTGGTCTTTGTGCCATAGTCCCAAACAACAATGGTCATGTGTTGCTTTTGTGAAATGCTTCAACATGCATGCCTTTACTCTTAAGTCATTCTTAGATGCCATCACTAGTGCACCCATCACCACCACATATTAGTGTATGATTCCTTCTAATTCAAATCTTTGCACCATCATATAGGTGCATGTAGGAGTTGCTGAGCCCTAAGTAGATGTGGTTCACATAGTCCTCTTCTTCCTTGTGGTTAAACAAATGGATGGTTTCACCAAGATTTGATGCCTCATGCCTCCTTAATACCTATATGATGCAACATTTGGCACATGAAACACACATATATTGTTGTTGCACCTCAATCCTCATCACCTTCCCAATGCTTGGTATCCTTGAAGTTTATACCTTTGGACCTTTTCAAGGAAAGAAAAGAAAATGGTATATGCTTCAAATGCGGTGAAAAGTATACAACTGGTCATGCATCAAAGTGCACGTTCAAGAATGCCAAGGCTAAGAATTATAACATGATAGTACTTGAGGATGGGGATGATGATATTGTTGATGAACCAATGGTAAGTGCACAAGCAAAATTTGAAGAGCATGATGAATATCTTGACCCGATTAGTCTTATGAGATGAATATCTTGATCCTGATTAGTCTTATGAGATTGCAGATGGATTTCCATTTGACCCTTATGGGCATATTTATTTTGATCCTAGTACACTTCACATGATACAAAGAGCCCTAATACACTTCATATGAAGAGTATCATTCATGGAAAGGATGTGTTTGTCCTAATAAACAATGGTAGTACACATAGTTTTGTGAATAAGTCAATTGTGGATAGGTTACATTTTTTTCCTACTGATTTATAGCAACCCATAAGAGTACGAGTAGCTAATGGTGAAGAGAAAATCAGCACTCAAATGTGCCCACAGATTCCTATATAGTTAGCTAAAAATTATGAAATACATGTAAATCTAATTGCTTTAGAAATGGGACCCATAAACATTGTACTTGGTCCTGATTGATTGATGACTTTAGGGAATATTATTATGGATTTCTCATAGTTTTACATGGAGCATGCCATTGATAGGGAGGTTATCCATCTACAAGGAATCCCAAGTAAATCTGATTTTCAACTTATCACCATTAAACAACTCAAGGAGTACAAGAAGTGCTCACATATTTTTGTATTGCACTTGAATAAAGAGGTAGAAGATCAGCCCAAGAATTCAGCAAAGCATCTTGCTTTGAAAGCTCTACTTGAGGAGTACAAGGACTTGTTTGAAGTACCTACTTCATTACCTCCTAAGAGAACAGTGTATCACCCTATTGATTTAGAGCCTCATTCAAAGCTAGTCAACAAGCCACCCTATAGATTGTCAAAATGTGAGCAGGAGGAAGTAACCAAGCAAATCAAGAAACTTTTACATATGGGATTTATTAAACCTAGATCTTCACCTTATGCATCTCCTTCAATTGAGGAGTTCTACTAGGCACTTAAGAGGACAAATACATACTGTTAAAAGATAATCAATAGTGACTTGACTTAAACTAAATTTAGTAAAATTTAGATAAATCCCCTCACCAAGTGGACTTTTCAAATTTTATCCACCAAGAACAACCACCCTAGAGATGAGTTTATGGTATTCTAAAAAATATATGGTGCAAACTTCCAGTTGACAACTTGACCTACCTAAGGTTGAGATTGGTAGTGATATTTGATAAAAAGGGATATAAGAAAGCCTTCATACTTCTAACAATCATATCTAAGGGCATGATAGTCCTTCTCATAGAGTGTAGGTCTCAACATCCTACCTTGAGTTGCATGTGGAGTAATTTAGCAGATCACCTCAAGGGTGTAAGAAGCTAGCTATATATATCAACTTATCCAAGGCTAACAAAACTCTATGATAGCTCCACACGCCAAAAACAAGTTGTAACTTTGACTATTCGAGTGTTGCTAAAGCTAACTTGGACTTGAGAAGAAATGTGGCAAAGAAAAAGTCATTGTACTAAAAGAATTTTTGCTTGTGCACAAAAAGACGTCAATTGAGGGCAAGGAACTATGGTCAATTCAAGCCATTGAACATCTAGAGGGGGGGTTGTGTGAGTTCTTAGGACTATTGCCTTGGCCCATCTAGCTCAATTAGCCTCTAATTGCATTCATTGAGTAGCTAGAACCTTAACAATACCAAAACTATCATTAACAATAAGGCATTGCATTCCTTAGTCTCTTAAGGGAACTCACATGCCAAGAGGATTGAGTGGAATGTAATGCCATGTTTTAGGAGTGTACCAACACTTACAAATTCAATATTGTCACAAACCCAAGGGCTATATTGCAACTTTAGGGTGGACCTAATTGGTCTTATGTTGTGTTGACTTCTTGAGTCAAAATCAAGTGAGTTACACTTACTCCATGTAGTGAAAGTGATGGTGAGAGAAATAGAGAGAGACAATGAGACAATGAGATGGAGAATGAACCACACATTTGTATTGCTCACTTGCTTACACTCTTACTTTGGAATAGGTGAGAGTACACATATATATACAATAAAGGTATGGATATGGTAGGTTCTCTTAGTGAAGTATCATCCACATGTTCTAGATCCATCTTATCTAGTTCTCCTAAACTAGATATTTTCTTCCTAGATATTATCTAAGTACATGTTCATATGAGTACATTCTAATATTCTAATACTCCCCCTATCTAGAAAAGGTTAACAATATCTTCTAACATTCTTGCTCCCTTCTCAAAAGAAAATAGGGTTTTCTTTTGCAGTACAAAAACTTTCTGCCAATCATTTTGGCTACAAGAGAAGTAAATTACAATGATGACTATAGCATGACCATGTCCTTGTTGTTGCAGAAGATATGCATCAATCTTTGCTTGCAATGTTTTAAGGGATGTAAGTTGATGATGAAGAACTTTGGGCTTTGGTTGATGGATACCTTGATGAAGAACTTATCGCCATAGTTTGCTTCATGATAGACTTGATAAAAGATGTGGGCTCATCATATAAATAGATGATATATTCCAATTGGAGCTTGATATTTGTGGAGTAAAATAATGGTAAGTATATGTTTGTATATGGAAATATGATCCCAATGTCACTAGATACCATAGTAAGATAGAGATTGATAAGGTGCTTGTGACATGATCTTTGGGAAGGTTGATGATGAATACGAAAGTGTAAAATAGCAAGTGATTGATGAGCAATTTCAAGCATATTGTCCTTGAGATGACTCCAAGAGTTGAGTATCACATCTTCAATGATAGCATACTTAGTGTCAGTGTGCTCTTTTATACATAGAAAGTAGTTTGTGAAAATGTGCACAAGTATTTCTTTGTACTTTATCCATTCTTTTCCCCTGCCTTGGAAGGCCAAAATAGTTGGCCAATTTGAGAAAGATACAATTCGTAGATGATGATTTGGGTAAGGCAAGAGATAGACCATTTCATGATGATACTAAGAGAAAATTGGAAGAGAGAGTACTTGTGATTGTTGATGAGGTTGTTGCCATGTAACACACAATAATGATTGATATTTGGGTATACAATTAGAGCAAGATGATTGCAAGAGAAAGGTATGATAGGATAGGATAGAAAGAAATGATGATTTGATAGATTGGGATTGATGGAACATAAATAAATATAGTATGGATGGAATGTGATGGTAGGATAATATCATATGTAGGGATTCAGGATTGCACATTGAGAAATAGTGATGTGAGAATGAGAAACTCAAGGAGATAAGATTTTTATGTGCACTTGGAAACATATTGAGAATCCTGAATGTGTAGGAGGAAGCTAAGAGTGTGTGCAATTGCATTTGTTCAAGAGATAGTGGCACACATGTGAAGTGGAGTGTGTGGGTGTGACCATTAGAATATGAGGATATTGAGCCCATAGAGAGAGTGTGAGATAAGGACCATGATGTGATCTTGAGATTGAAGCAGAGTTTAGATAAAGAGTAGATGTTGAGTGAAAAATGTAAGGAAATAGGATAGAACATAGAGATGTAAGAAAAGCGAAAGTAATGTACCTGATGAGGGAGTGACCTTGAAGGTTGGTAGAAATATCCAATAAGAGTTTATGAGGAACAATAGGCGTATCCATATTGTTAGCCAAGAGAGTGATGAGATTTTTCCATCTTCTTGCCACTAAAGTACCATCAAAATGTGTTGAAGAATACAATTCAATAGAGAGGCCATGGACAATGCCTTCTTGGGCCTCGAGATGTAGAGTACAAAGGGCATCCCCTTCTTCAATTGTTATTCCCACTAAGATAAAGTTTATTTCAGGATGCAAGAGGAGAGACTAACATGGATGACAAACATTATAGTATTGAGAGTGACTAGGAGACCTAGAACGTGCTTGGATGGATCAGTTGAGAGTAGAAGAGCACAAAATGGATGGATGAGTTGAGAGTATAAGAGCACAAAATGGAAGAGTCATGACAAAGAGATGGATGTGAGGGGCCTTCATTTGGTAGAGAATTGGGGTTTTCCATCAAAGAATTTTCTATGTATTCCACTAGTTGACAAGAGAGAGTGAATACTAGACTTAATGAGGATACAATGATGGAACATATGTGTTGCATGATGTGATAGAAATATCTTGTGACAAAGACTTTCATTAAGTGAGAACATTTAGAGTTTAATGAAAGAGGAGAGAGTAAGCATGTATCAATGAGAGCTATCACATAAGACACATCAATACGAAATTTGGTAGGGATTGAGATAGTGGAATGATTGGCGAATACTATGATAGAGAAGAATATAAGGGGTTTCGTGATAGAGATAAGAGATAGTGAATTTGTGAAGAGAAATAGATAGGAAATGAATGCTCTTGATGACCAATAATAGTGTGGCAATTCTCCTTTGTGTATAGCTCATGAACTTAATATTCTATTGGTCCTATGCTCCTCCGGTTGCCAAAGCTTGTCATATATTGACTTCATGATGCACTCTTGAAGCTTCTTATTGATATAGATTTTGCTACTCCTTGTAAACAAATGGTGAGCTTCGACTTTAACAATAGCTTGTGAACACTAATTATGACTAATGGAGGCCTATGATGCTTGCCAATGATTGTGGTGAGGATATGGGCTTCGTTGATGATGCCTTATGGGAGAGATGTCTTTGAGCATAGGACTGTTATGTTTACTGGAGCTAAAGATTCTTGCTCTTTTAAACTACACGTTGCTTGAAATGACGCAATGATATAGTGTTGTAGATGTCATACTTGGAGCTGTCATAGTTGTTGATAAGTAGGCTACTATGGGAAATGCTTAAAATTGTGCTATTGTTGCTAATGATATTATGTAGGATATTGCAAATGCCACCTATTGTATGATGTCGTGCATGCTTTATGTGGCTGCTTGCTGTAAAGGCCGAGTTGACGTGGAATGAGGATGCAGAGATATTGCCATGTCACAAATGAATGAGTCTAATAGTAGTGGAACAAAGTGTTTTCCAAGTTGTGTTGGTATAATGCCAGGCTGGGCCAAAAATAGTGAAAGAGACTATTGAGTTTCACCTCCCCTTTTGAAATGATAATAGACCTCTCTCTCTCTCTCTCTCTCTCTCTCTCTCTCTCTCTCTCTCTCTCTCTCTCACAATAAATTAAGTGAGTAGGTTAGAGGATAATATTCAAGATGGGTAGCTAGAAGCCAAGATGATGCCAAGGATAAGTGATGAACACATAATCTCTTCTTAATAAGGAATGAGACAATATAAAATTAAGAAGTTAGGTGAAAGGGAGAGAATATAGAAAAGGACAAGAATAATAGAGAGGTTGTGAGTGAGACAAAAAGAAAGAGAGTTGGTGAAGTAGATAAGTTTTCAAAGATGATTAATGATAAAGAGGACAAATATCTTTCTCTCTCTTAAGGAGAGGTGATAATGAAAAAGATAAGAGTAGGTGAAGATGATAAGAATAGACAAGAAGTAGGTGGATAAGATAATATGAGATCAAGATAATGAAGATAAGGTGCATGTGGATAAGGTTAGTTTACTCTGACATGGATTCAAATCCTAATACTCTACACACAAAGAAATTGATTTGGATTTCATATGCAAGAAATAAATCTAATGATTAATTGAGTAGACAAAAGCTGGAAGCTAATAACCTAGGCTCTCATGAGCTTGGTGTGCTCTGATACCATGTAGTGAAAGTGATGGTGAGAGAAAGACAGAGAGACAATGAGACAATGAGATGGAGAATGAACCACACATTTGTATTGCCCAATTTCTTACACTCTTACTTTGGAATAGGTGAGAGTACACGTATATATGCAATAAAGGTGTGGATATGGTAGGTTCTCTTAGTGAAGTATCATCCACATGTTCTAGATCCATCTTATCTAGTTCTCCTAAATATCTGGATATTGTCTTCCTAGATATTATCTAAGTACATGTTCATATGAGTACATTCTAATATTCTAAACTCTGTTGGCCAAGACTTGTGAAGCATCATACCTTTAAGCAGTGTGACTTTACCTTGAGAAAATAGAGAATAACATTCTCCTAAATATCTGGATATTGTCTTCCTAGATATTATCTAAGTACATGTTCATATGAGTACATTCTAATATTCTAAACTCTGTTGGCCAAGACTTGTGAAGCATCATACCTTTAAGCAGTGTGACTTTACCTTGAGAAAATAGAGAATAACATGTTAGGAGGCTTGTTGATTCAATCCCATAAGGATACTAATCCCAAGAAAAACCATGAGGCAAGGTTATGGACAATTTTGCCTATAGTGCAATAATAAAAGGAGGACAAGAACCAACAATTGTCAATTAGGAAGCCATGTCAATACATGCATATCAATAAAGGGGCCTAACAACCACAAAGAATGATTACCACGCACGACGCACACACACACACACACACACACACATTAGAACAAAGAAAAAGTTTAGGGAGAGTTGACCAATCAAAAACAAACAACCCTATATTTGGACTTCATAACATAGACAAGCTCAAGAAGATTTGCAGCCATAGTACCTAGGTGACTTCAAAATCACTAAGCACACAAATAGGAAGCAAAGAAAACATTTAGAAATAAGGGAAGCTCACACCAAAAAATAAACAAAGGAGGCCTTAAAAGCCAAATGAACTTTACTAGCCAATGAGGGCAAAAAGGCCACATAGGGCCCTGCACAACTTGTTCAAACTACCAAACTCTAAGTTCGAATGGGGGAAGACCATGTTCTCTCCCAGGTAAATGTAGGATCCTCACTACCATAGAAACCAAAAGCTTAATCATATCATACTATATGCTTCTGAACTATAAAAACATGGGAAATGATATCCCCTTCAACAGAGCTTTCTAGTAGATAGGAAAATGCAAGATTGACTATGTAGCACAAATGATATGTTTGATGCTTCCAAATGTGAGGATAATAATGACTTTCAGTATAAGGATAACCTCACCAATCCTCAAGGCAAGGCAAGGAGCAAATCCTTGACTCAAAAGAGATGCCTAGTGAGAAAAGCAAATAAATGCTCAAGAAAATGCTTCAAGCACATGATAAAGTGAGGAAACTAATCAATACATCCATTCCTCAAGCAAAATATATAGGGAATGATGCCAAGAATATGGGCAAGTCTACTGCAACCCATCAATAATAACCTTATAAGTAAAAAATATTTAATTCCATCCTTAAGGTACCACAAAAGAGCATTTTCTTGAACATATAGTTCTTCATGTGTTACAAGAACATGAGTTATAAATACATTATCTTTGTGTTGCATGAGTTAAACGCTCATCTGCTCATCCACATACTCACTCAAAGCGTAGATTTCATTTACATCCTCACCTATCATAACATCATTCCTCTCTTGCTCGTTCGATAGCATCAACACTCTTCTTTATCATACTTTATTTTTCAAAGGGAT
This sequence comes from Lygodium microphyllum, assembly GCF_053477565.2. NCBI lineage: Eukaryota > Viridiplantae > Streptophyta > Polypodiopsida > Schizaeales > Lygodiaceae > Lygodium > Lygodium microphyllum. Next base: position 72,039,494 of record NC_141153.1, read on the forward strand.
TAGCAAACAAGCACAAGACGACGACAACCCAACTCACCTAATCCTAAGTACAATGTAACAACATGGTGAAGTTACCCCCACAACTATGTTGTGCAACATGATTGAAACTATAATTCAAGTGTTGGGTGATTGCAAACAAGTTCACAACCAAGAGAATCCCAACCCTCAAAGTGTTCATATGGTGGATGATAAACCTTGCAACAATAGTCCTTCATTATTGATAGAAATTAGTGTGCATGAGAGCTTTCACCATGGGGAATTCACTATATGTATACCCTCTATATCACATGCATTCAAGACCTATTTATAAATAACCTTATCTATGAATTTTTCCTTGATAAAACATAACCGTTTTCTATTCAATCTGTAAGTAGTCCCCTTTATATGGAACCCTGTTGTATGCAAAAATTGTGTAAAAATGGTATTTTTAAAATCTCTTATGTTGAACCCACGTGATACATTTATTTATGACTGATCTCCCCCCAAGGCTCTCACTCGTCGACCACAAAGGCTCTCACTCGTTGACCACAAAGGCAATTTTCGAAAGGACAGATTAGGTCTTGGTCTTTTATTTGGCTATAAGGCCTTGTGGGCTTTGAATCAATCGTGATTAATTGATAAAGGCTTATACTAAGATACTTGGACCTATGTTTTAATATGATTGCTCTCTCTCTCTCTCTCTCTCTCTCTCTCTCTCTCTCTCTCTCTCTCTCTCTCTCTCTCTCTCTCTCTCTCTCTCTCTCTCTCTCTCTCTCTCTCTCTCTCTCTCTCTCTCTCTCTCTCTCTCATATTATGATATTTGAGCATAAATGGTAGTTATTAATATATATGGATGGATTAATTTGTTACTTAATACATCAAGTTTTTAATACTAATTTGTTTTAAGATTTCAAGTATTGAAGTTAAAAGCATCTCTATATGTGTGTGTGTGCATGCACACACACATATGTGTTACTTATTTTTCTCCTATAAATATGTAGGAATGGAAAATGTTAGGTGTTCTAGTGTTAAAGATGTTAATGGGGTTCCAAATAAGCTTATGTATTTTGAGCAAGCATGCAAAAATACACAAAGAAATTTGAAAGTTTGCAATGAAAAGACTGTTAAAAAAGCACGATCATTGAGTTACATGTGCTTTGCATAGCTGTACCAAGTACCTATATTGTTTGAGGTGCTTGAAATCACTTGAAAATTTTTATAAGTCCTTAGCAAAGGACCATTGAACTTTGAATGCTTACATGGAAACCATATTTAATATGTGGTCTTCTAAGTCAAGTGGGAGGTGAAGATCACGCAGACCACTAGTATAAAAAGCAATTGGTTTGGGCATATCATCTTCAATGATATGTCGTTTAGGGAGAGGACCCACCATGTGTAGGAGTGGTTGTACCCTACCTTTCACCTGGTTGAGAGAGGATGTGAGCCATCTTGCACAAGGAGGTTGCATCTTTGAAAATATGTATGTAGGTTCAAGGGTTTTGTAACACTGATGAGCCACAGATTGCCTTGAGGGCACCTATCTTGCTACTTAGATATTTATTAATTTTTTTCTTAATTAATGTATATTGATCATGCATATGTTTGTGCGTGTGCAAGCTCACACCCACCACTAAAGGAAATATACTATACCATTTGTAGATGTGAACACACATGTGCACATGCACTCACACACCCAAGTATTTTTGTTCTTTTCCATGTGTTTAATCATGTGCATGCAGACATGCATACATAATAAGCATGTGTATGCATGTGTATGGAATACAAATGTTTGCATGTACATACATGTGTGTGCATGCATGTACAAATTCTTGAGCACTCCTATATTTATATTCATACATCAAGCATACACGTACACAGACACACTTCACTTTGGGGATTTTTAAAATTGTTATGAAATAGAGAAACTAATTTGGCTTGCCTCGATTACATGATTCTCTCCCCCATCCAAATTGGTGGGGGATTTTGTGGTGAGATCAATCTTCGACTATTTCTATGGTGCTAATCTATACCTATGCATGTATGATAATAGCTCACACTACAAGATACAGGTCTCATACATACATTCAAAGCGACTCAAATTTTCATAAAACAAGTTACCCTTGTTGTCGCTAAAAGTGTCGGTATAAACGTCTCTACAAAATCATCACAAAAACCATCACAATCTACATCTGGACATAGATAGCAATGCAAATAGTGATGCAGATAGCGATGGTTTGCGACGTACATAGCGACAGCAATAGCAATGCATGCAAAGAAATCAACAACGATAATAGTGATGATTATAGAGGAAAAAAAATTGTCATGGCAACAAGCTGCCCTAGCACATATAGCATCATGTGCTATATAATATTCTGCAAAGCAATTACATGTTGGCTAAGCAATGGTTGTCAAGATGAGTGCAAAAACTACTTAAACCCACAAGTCTGATAACTCATAGAATAAGTACAAGACTAGTGATGACAACTCATGACATTACATGGAACCATGGAGAGAGAGAAGAGCCAACACAAACATAAAATTCTATCTGTAATTATCGCAAGATGCGATTTTATACAAAGGATGATAAGTATGTCTAAGGAATAGTACATGAAAGATGCCTGCACAAATCATAGGATCAAAAAAGAAGAGGGTGTGTGCTCCACGAATCCAAGCGCATGCTACACATCCTTGCCATGAGAAAGCTCGTCTCAATGCAAAGGAGCATCGAAAGGACTCTGCAAAATGAACAACTACACATCAATCCACCATTATACATAATGCATTTAAAAAAAAAGTGACTACAGACAAGAAAGATGATTGACTTATTGGACCGTCGTGCGCTCACATTCTATCGATGAGTGTAGTGAGACTGTGTCTTTTTGCATATCAAGTCTCCAAACCTATGGGATCATGGTTTGTGATGGAATGTTGCAAAGAAAACACAATATAATTTTTAGAAACATGATTGTTAGTACAAGTGATATTGCAAATAAGAAAGCAAGAAGAACCAAAAGAAAACTTACAAAGTCCTCCAGATAAGTCTTGTGGCCGCCACTCCCCAGATTATGCATGACCCCTACCTCCAATCATGCCCTCATTGCCTCTTGTTGCTATCACCATTGTCCTAGAGAATCTATAGCCTCCTCCTTGAGTCTCCAAATCATCTGTGTCTAGCCACTTAGGCTTTGAGATGCCACTCTTGAGTGCCTTGCGTGAGTTTGATAGTCTATGTGACATGTATGCACGCATACACTCCATCATCCACCCAGTGGAAAACTTCTCTACCACGATAAGTACCGGAAACTCCTCATGCAAAGATGCCACTATATAGTCCTTGCTCCCCTCCGGGGTATATTCTTCCAATGGTCCAAAATGTTGTGTCTAAATACTTATTGGTATAATTCTCTCATGCGAGACATCACCCTCCTCCCCTCATCGTTCATGATCACAGTACCTATCATGTCATCTACGAGGTATCCATACCCTACTAGGATACATCTAAGGTGTGCCCTCTCCCACCTACGACCATGCTCCTTGCATAACCAGGAGACCCTTGTATAAATTGTGTACCCACGGGGGTAGTATCTCTTGGAGTAGCACCCATAGGGGTGCCACTTGCATATGACTAAGCAAAATCTGGAGTCACTAGACTAGATGTCTCTACAGATGTGACAAATCCTAAAGGTGACAAGTATCTACCAGATCGACAAAACGGAGACATTACATTGGTGCCTCCGCAACACCCACCTGAACCACCCTCTTTGGAAGCTGTATGAGAGTGAGGAGTAGCACCCCTCTCTGGAACTGACCATGGGTTCACAATATCCACATCTCCACATCACCCCCTAGAACCACTCCCTCCATCTAGGGCCAGTCTAGAGCATCGACCTCATCTACTAAAAACCAAAGCATCAGAGCATGTCGAAGTAGATCTCACAGAATGGCTCGATGATGTCTCTGAGATAGCTCTTCCATATCTCTAAATTGGGTCATCTAATACGGAGACATATATGTGAATATCTCCTACAACTCCTCATCACTCATCCCTCAACTCATCCTGCTCTCCAAGTATCATCAAAAATAACCTGCACCACAGAGAGAAAATGATGTTAGCATAATCAATATAAAGATTTAGGTAAAGCACAATAATATAACTCTTAAAAAATGATGCTAATTAAAATGCATATTCTAAATTACCCAATGAATCATCATGAATTGAGTAGGTGGATGCAAATATGACCCAGCCTATGGTGCCATGTCAATCTCCTAGCACAACTCCGCGTACACTGGAAGGTCTATAAATGGGTCACCATAGAAGGAGGAATCCACTTCATTCTCAAAAAATTATTAGCCTCTTGTCTCTTCGTCTATGTTACCCATGCCTACCTCCTCTACACACTCCAAGCCCTCTTCGGCCTCCACCCTCCATAATATCGACCCCTTCACCTGCATACTCTCCTCGTGTACGTTGCTAGAAACATTCCTTTCATCATACACTCTCACAGTTCGAGGAGCTGACGGCATAGCATACCACCATCGAGGTTATTGGGGCTTTGGATAGAAGATTACATGTTCAATATCACATATAATAGTGAATCAACATTTGTGACTGTTTCATGTCGTTAAAAAAATAAAAAAATTAGGTCATGCACCTATTGACAATGGGCCAGGCGGCAGGACAAATGTGTCGTGCAAATCCTTCCATATTTCCTCAAAATACATTTTCAAAAATCTAGATCGACCTTGCCAAATGGTTGCCCTAACTCCTTCCAATACCACTTTGAACCAATGTACATCGAATATAATCATGGAGAAGCTAAAGTAACCCACTGAGATAATACTTTGCAAGTTTCCAAAATACTCCATCTCATCTACAACGATGTTCGGATGTGTGGCTTGCCTTTGGGTCTCTTGCTCGAACTTTGCCATGACACCACAATCCGTTGTGGAGCACATTTTGTTGATGCGCTCAACACAGAAATGTTTCCATGCAACCACACTGCACTGTAGATTTTGTATTGTACAATAAAACAGTTAGATTAGTTGTCACATATAAAATCTAGATACGATAGCTTATAAAACATGCAGTCACCTTCGGACTACATCCCCTTGAGAATTTCCACTCCTCAATAGAGACCTCTACTCTTTCGTGAGAAGCTATGCTCAAAGCTCCATGTAACCACTGCATAGACATAAACCATGACATCTCCTCTATGCCCTCAGGATATCGAATCAATCAATGGTGCATATTGAGTCAAAATTTTGATCGCTCTTCTTTCCAATCTTTTCTAGCTTGCTCGTACCTAGCGAGCCACTTTTCCATGGATGCATGATGCAACATACAAAAATGATTCACTTTCTCCTCCATTGCAGCATCCATCCTTTTTTCTACTCCATTTCCAACCACCGCATCTCCGATCATTTTATCATCGTCCTTCAACGACCATAGTATATTGTTGTCTGAATCCACAGTTGGTAGCCACTCTGAAATATGCACTAATACCTCCGACAACAACCAACCTTCAGTCATGCTACCTTCTGGCGGCCAAGATCATTGTCACACCAAGCCCTCAAGGTTTTCATGAAGCGCTCCAAGAAGAAGATCCATCACGTATAGACGAGTCCCACAATCTCCAATTCATTTATGAGATGCACCAGTAGAAGGTGAGTTTGTATCATGAGAATGCTGGTAGGCATGTACTTCTTAAAGAGACAGACCATCTCCACTGCTCCCCGCCTTGTGGATTCAATAGAAGATGTCTTGATCTCCTTCTGTGAGATCCATTGCACTAGATTCAACAACCTATAAATCGCCTCGCATATTTCTGGAGTGAGGCATCCCCAATCGTGATTGGTAGTACAAACTACCACAAATGAAGAAGCATTATGAACACCAAAAAGACACTAAATAGTAAAATATGCAGGCTACTTCCAACCACGGTCAAGATAAACCTGACATATCTTATGCCAATTGTGGGATTTTAGCCCTGATATAGCTGGTCATCTTTAGAGAAAGCAGACCTAAGGGAATGCATCATACCCTTTGGGTGCATATAGACCTGATAATTTGCTTTACAATGTACTCTTCTTTAGTGGACAGGACCCAAGGAGAGTACAAGGTAGTTACAAGTAACCATCAAGTGCTCGATTGTGGCCAAAGTGCCTCCATCTTGCCTACCTCCTTCAAATCCATTCGTGCCCCTGTAGTGTCTCTCTTTCGTGTGATATGGTCCCATAATAAGCTGCCCACATTCTTGAAAATATGCATGGGATCCAACAAATGGTTGATCTGTAATAAGTGGGTCCAATATGGCAACTCATAGAAAACTAAGAACCATTGCATTCCGTTTGGATCCAACAAATGGTTGATCTGTAATAAGTGGGTCCAATACGGCAACTCATAGAAAACTAAGAACCATTGCATTCCGTTTGGATGTGACTCCTTGTGGACCATTTTCAACTCATACTAGCTTTGGACATTCATTTGTGTTGGAGGTCATCCAAGAAAACCTTCCCTCAATTCATGATCCTCTCGCAAGAAAGTGATGTGTCCTTGATATACCATCTTCTTCATGATTTGTGACCTTCGGGAGTCTAACTGTGGCCCACACAATGGGCATGCATGATAACCTGAGGTAACCAAACTTGTCACAACACCCCTATTTAGTCAACACAAACTTAAACGAGCTATGTTAGATATCACCAACAAGAATGGAAGCCCACTTACTTGAGCACTCTTTGAATCCCGGAAAGTCATGCATGGTCCACATGAGAATGGCTCGTATATTGGCAGACCGTTGACCATCATGCTTGCTCATGTTCTCCATAGTGACCCTCTCCTCCCACAAAATCTTGAGCTCATCAACTAATGGATGGAGGTAGACGTCCATATTCTTGACTTTGTAGTGCCCATGAACATCCAAGCTAAGGATCATGTATCCTTTCTTCATGGAAAGCCATGCCGGGATGTTGTAGTTAATAAGGACTATAGGCTAGATACTGTAAGAAGTTGATCGGAGACCAAATGGATTCACACCATCCATAGCAAGATCGAGCTGAAGATTCCTTGGCTCTCGTGCAAAGCCTAGAAAGATGGAGTGAATGTGGCTCCATGCGCATGAATATGCTGATATTCATTGGACTCCATCTCTGGATCTATTTTGTACCGCCACATTTTCAACCTCACCATGCTCAATGTACGAAACATGTGACATATATGCGGTATAAGTGGAAAGTATCTAAGAACTTTCTGAGGAACGATTTGTCCTTACAAGTCCTGTCGATACCTATGAGTACCACACTTTGGACATGTCTCTATAGTCCCATAGTCTCCTCAAAATAGCACACAATCATTGACCCATGCCTGGATAATATTGTAATCCATGCCAAGCTTTCGTAACACCAATCACACATCATCACGGGACTCATGCATCGTGTTTCCAGGTGGTAATATATGATACTTTAGCAACTTGAAAAAAATTAGAAGATGCCTTGAAAAATCACAATAAGTGTTTTTTATAATAGAGTCAAAAAAATCAATGGAGCGTGGAATATATTGAACAATTCGGTCACACTCGCATTGCTCCACCCATATTTTGCCTACACACTTAGGAGTGCAAGCAACGTCTTTACGCGAGATACTCGGGCACCCATCATATAATGGTATGGATGCTTTCTCTCTCAGTGGATCAGATAACTCGGCATCCATGGGCATCAATGCATCAATCTTTGCCTCCATCTCACGCTCCAAGATTGGAGGAAGGTCCGAAAGGCCGACTGTCTCCTCTGGTATCAAGGGTGTAGATTGAATCATACCCTCCAATTGGTGTATCGGCTCTCAAGTACTCCATCCATCGCATGCCCATGAACTCTTCTAGCTGGCCGCAATATGTGCATTCCTTGGGATGAGGTATCAATTCCCTGTATAAATTTTATAGGCACGTCTAATATTTTTGTATACGATATTCAATTACTTTACGAATGTAAAGCATGATGGACACACACTTTTCTTACCATTTGCTCAAAGTCTGAGATCTCCTGATTAATGATCTATGATTGAAACTCGCCAAAGTTTCATAGGTGTTCTATGAATAAGCGATGCTTTTGTCTTATTGCTAGCTTGCATTGAGTGCAAGGACATGAGACATACTAATTAAGATACGCCTCACGATCTTAGACATCATGACTATCATCGTTCTCCATTTGGTTTACGTTACGAAAAAGAACAGGTTTTTATTCCCCTTATTAATGATCTTCCTTTGTTTTAATCTCTACTCCTCTTTCTCTCCCTTTCCCTTTATTTGTTTGCCTCCCTCCATCTCTCTTTATCTGTTCCTTTTCTCTCCATGTCTCTCTATCTTTATCTATCCCCCTGTTTATTTCTCTTATCGCCCCTCTTTCTCTCTCTTCCCTTTTTTTATTTGCCTCCCTTCATCCTTCTTTATTTCTCTTTCCACTTTTCAAATTCTCTCTCTCTTTGTCTTTTTTTATTTGCCTCCCTTCATCCTTCTTTGTTTCTCTCTCCCCCTCTCTCTATCTCTCAATGTTTCTTTCTCTCCCCCATCTTCCATCCCTACTCTCACTTCTTCTCTCTTTTTATTTCTCTCCCTTCTTTTCTCTATGTCTCTCTCTCTTTTCCTCTCCATTCGCACTTAACGCATCTCGTTACAATCAAAAAAATAAAAAAACTCATAAAACAAGATATTGAAATACCCTCTCTCCCCACCCCTCTTTGTGTCTCTCTTCCTCCTCTCCCTTTATTTTTCTATCATTACGTTCTCTCTAATTCTCTCATTGTTTCCATTTTTCTCTCTCGCTCTCTATTTGTTATTCTCTCTATCTCCCTTTTTCTCCCTCTTTCATTCCCTTTTTCTCCCCCTCTCTTTCTAGTTCTCTCCCCTTTTTTTTCACTCTCCTTCCTCTCTTTGCCTCACCCTTTTATCCATCTCTTCCTTCACTCTCTGTTTCTTTTTCTCTTCTCCCTCTCTTTCTTTCTCTCTTTCTCTTTCTTTCTTGCCTCTCTCTTTGTTTCTCTCCCCCCCGTTGTTTCTCTAACTCATTCTCCTTTCTCCCTCCCTCCCTTTCTCTCTCTCTCTTTCTCTCTTTCTCACTTTCTTTGTTACCTTTCTTCTTTTTCTCTCTCTTGTTCTCTCTTCCTCTTCCTCTCTCTCTCTCTCTCAATGCATCTCATTACACAAAAAAAAAACAAAAGAAAATAAGAAAATATAAGAACAAAGCAAGAAGAGGCAATGTACCTACCACAAAGGTCCGAGGATGGATTCTTTGCCTCCTCTTCACGATATCCCTTCTTTCTCCCTTGCGCACTTCTCCCTCTTCTTCACGTACAGTGGTGGTGGCAGCGGCAGTAAGAAGCTCTTCTTCTCTCTCTTTCCCTCTTCCTCTCCCTCTCAAGGCGACAATCTCTCTTTCTCTCTCTTTCACTCTCTCTTGAAAATGTTTGCGGCAAATGCCGCACTTGGGTTTTTGGCACTTTTTTTTCTCAGACCGGTATCGCTATTTGCATCGCTATTTGCCCATTTCCTTATAGTGTCATACTATAAGTATGTAGTAGGCTCTGATTCTTCTTTCACTCAATCTTTTTTTTTTATATATGCTATGATTGGGACTTCATTAAGTTCATGGACATCTACTTTAAGAAAATAGCATTGGTGCCCTCTTCATCAGGCTCTAAGATTTGGGATTGCTAAATTATTGGTTACTCATAAATCATTTTTTGTATATATATTTTCCTCTATGGTCCTTGATTGAAGATTATTTGTCTTGCTTCAAATGTTTTAAAAAAACTTTCATGAAGTTGTCTATTGGAAGATTTATATAGAGAAGCAATAAATGGGTTGAATTTTGCTTGAGAGTTTCAAAACATAATGCTAGTTTGAAGATTCATCCCTACACAATAGCTTGATAGTAGTCGGTTGACAGTAGTTGAGCACATAAGAAATTGTAAAATTACACTAGCATTGGTGTATGATTTCATATCTTTGGAATCAAACAGAGGAACCTCATAATTTTTAGATTGAAAACTCTAGGATTGAGTATAGTAAGCACAAAAAAAGATATTGTACACATTAGTTCTTGCCATGTGACTATAGTGGGAGCTCATGCTTGACCGCCAAGACCCACGGACTGCTTATTGTTTAAGCATTTCAAGAAAGCTCTAATAGCTATCTCTCGCCTAGGCGATACGCCTCCAATCCTACAAGTGTAGTGAGATTATCTTGATGTCCAAATGAGTAGCCTCCTACCTCAAGCACTCCGGTAGCTCCATGATTCATGATGCAAGCTCAACCCTTTACCATCAAGCTCTATCCACCACAGCCATGTGTGCAAGAGAAGAGAAGAGAAGAGAAGAGAAGAAGGGAGGAGAAGATGGAGAGCTTCTCCACCATGGTCCCTCACCCTCACACACTTAATCCCTCACACTCCCTCTCTCAACACAAGTACACACAAGCAAGAAGGAGAGAAGAAGAGAGGAAGAAGAAGCCACTTTAGCCACACACCAAATAATGAGCTCCTCATTCATTTTATTAGTTTATATACAAGCCCTAAATCCCCTGGGCACCTATCCCGGCACCTACCCCCTTTTTTACATGATCGGGCATCTTGCCAAGGTCCTCTTTCCCTATTCCCTTCTAGTTGCCTTATCCCTTCACCTATGCCTGTCTAGATTTTAAAATTTGCACAGGAGGGATCCTAGCACTCTTTTACAAAATTTTAGTGATGCCTTTGCATTTTAAAATATACATTTACCTTCGACTTAACCGTTTGCACTTTTGGCCTTTCCTCTCTTATTGATTTGTCGGGCTGCCTTTTTTCGTACCATTCCATATTTTGAATTTTCTTTTTCTGTCTCGCATCCGAGTTAACATTACCCCCTCCTAGTCGAGTGCCAATCCCATGGCACTTACAAGTCTTTGTTGATGAGGGCTTGGTGATTTGAAGGATGGCCATGTGAGTTGATGATGTGGCCTTGTGGGGATTGGTTGTGGGAGAGAAGCTTGTCAATTGATTGCGATGGTGGAGGCCAAGGGTATGTCGAGTGGATGGCAGGGCCTTTGATGTGGTTGATTGGGAGCATTCGAATGTATCTGCAAAGAGAAGAAAAGTGCACTACCTAGGGGGTGTGTCTACCTTACCATGCAGTGCATTGTGCTTGTGTTAGTGGAGCTAGGAGCTGGAGCTTGGTGTTGTCTCACACTTGAGGACCCGGTTTGTATGGGAGGGAGGTGCGATGGGTGCAGCTTAGGGAGACAAGTCTAATCATAGGTGAGGGTGACCTCCCCAGGTATGTCTTGCCCTTTTGATGTGTCATGTTAGTGAAGAAGAAAGATGGATCCTTTAAGATGTGTATAAGATCACAATGAAGAATAGGTATCCAATACCTAGAGTTGATTATTTTCTTAATAAGCTCGAGGGGGCTAGATTCTTTGCCAAGATTGATTTGAGGTCTTGATATCATTAGATCCATATACGAGAGGGTGATGAAATAAAGATTGTCTTCTTTAGGACTGACCATAGGCTATACCATTTCCTAGTGATGCCATTTGGGCTTACTAATGCTCCAGCTACCTTCCAAAGTTTGATGAGTAAGATTTTGCATCCTTTCCTCTTCCAATTTATCATTGTCTTCTTTGATGATATATTGATTTACAAAAAGACTTTACAAGACCATTTATCATATATGAGGAAGGTTTTTGAAGAGTTGAGACATCACAAACTCTTTGATAAGGAGAATAAGTGCTTTTTTATGTAGACTAAAGTGAAGTACTTGGGCCATATTGTTAGTGAGCAAGGATACATGCTACCCTAACAAGGTGTAGTGTATCATAGACTTGGCTAACACCTACCAGTACTACTTCCCTTCAAGGGTTTCTTGGTCGATCATCGTTCTATTGCAGATTCATTAAGCATTATATGGCTATAGTAGCTCCTTTGATTGTCCTTTGATAGGTTAAAGAAGGAAGATTTCTTATGGAATGCACTAGTAGAAGTAGCTTCAACTAGTTAAAGGAATTACTTGTTTATGTTCCTATTCTAGTACGCTTGAATTTCTCTAGAGAGTTTTCCATATAGTGTGATGCCAATGGCCATGGCATAGGGGATGTTTTGCTACAGGAGCATGGAGTTACTGCCTTTGAAAGCCGTAAGCTTATAGATAAAGAGATGGCTATGAATATCTATGACTAAGAGATGTTGGCTATTCTACACGTGATAAAGAAATGGCACCATTGTATGGTAGTTGGTTTGGAGTTCAAAGTGATCACGTGGTTCTAAAGTATTTCCTTGCTCAATCAGATCTCACCCCTAAGGAATGTAGGTAGGTAGCTACTTTGCAAAACTATGATTTTGGCATCACTCATACAAGGAGCAAATATAATATGGTAGTCGATTCTCTCTCTAGGATGTGGGCATGTCAGGTAGCTATTACTGAGTTACATGGAGACTAGATTGATGAGTTACAGGAAGCCTATGTTTTGGATGATGAGCTTAGCCATGTACTTCAAAATTTATAGCAAGGTCTTATGGAGAAAAACTCACATTATCAACTTAAAAATGACCTCATTTGGCTTAATGGAAAGATTGTTATTCCCTATACTTCTTCTTTCAGACTGAAAATTATTGAGGAGTTACATTCTTCACCCATAGCTGGACACTTTGGAGTGTTTAAGAACTATGATAAAAGCAGCAAGAGCTTTTACTAGAAAGGATTGTGGAAAGATGTTAAGGACTATGTTATGAAATGTATACCTTGTCGGTAGAACAAGGATAGTATCGGTAAGCCAGGTGGTTTATTGCAACCATTACCTATTCCAAAAGGAAAATGGACATATATTACCATGAATTTCATTACTAGTCTACCTATTACCAAAAAGGGTTGGAATAGCATTTAGTGAACAGACTCACTAAAGCAACCCATTTCATTCCTACCAAGACTCAGTTTACTGCTTCACAAGTAGCTAGTTAGTTCATGGAGCAAATATTTAGATTACATGGATTACCACATGTGATTGTGCATGATAAAAATACCAAGTTCATGAGTAACTTTTGGTAGGCAGTATTCAACTCCATGGGTACTAAATTGGCTCCTTCTATAACCTATTATCCACAGATTGATGGTTAGACAAAAATGGTTAATAAGTGGTTGAAGACTTACCTTCACTATTTCTGTCATGATGTACAACATGTATAGAATTCATGGTTACATTTGACTGAGTTTACTTATGATAGCTCCACTTATACTAGCATTGGAGTTTCACCCTTTTGCTATAATGTACCCTTACCCATAGTTATTTTCAATGAGAAGTTTAACCCTCATGGAAAGGAGGAATTGGAAAGAATGTAGGCTTTTCTTTAACAATATGAGGTGAATCTTAGACAAGCTTGAGATTAAATGAAGGTGTATGCTGACGACGAGAAGAGGTGACCTTTGGAATTCCAGGAGGGAGAGTTAGTTCTCCTTGAAAGTACCCAAGTCTCCATATTCTAATTTAAAGGATGGCTCTAGCAACAAACTTGCTCATAGGTTCTATGGGCCCTATAGGATCTTGAAGCATATTGGAGACTTGGCATATCAATTGGAACTTCCCTCTTCCACCAAGATTCTTAATGTATTTCTTGTTAGTCAACTCAAATCCTTTTATGGTACCTAGGTGGAAATAGTTGATGAGCTATCTCCTATGACTGAAGAAGGACTTATTCAGTACATTCCTGAGGAGGTCATAGGTTAGCATAGAAAGAAGCTTTGCTCTTGCTCCATCATTGATTATTTGATCAAGTGGAAGGGTTTATCACTTGAGGAACCTTCTTGGAGGCCAAATTCCACTTTAGATGATTTTTTCTATCTACTACGGAATGCATTGGTGGTTGTGACATAGTCGCATGGGAACCAATTTCACTCTAAATAGGGTTTGGATAGCAATCTTTTTTAGAATAGATTTTACTCTATCTAATTTTCATAATTCAACCACCTACATAGAGGCAAAGTACTCTTCAGTAGCTATGTTTTCTATCAAAAGTTATAGCAATTTTCTTCATCATACCTTATTTTTTTATAGAAGCTATCTATTCTTTACAGAGGCTATTTCTTGAAGATTTGAAGGCTCTAATTCCTTTTAAAGGCATCTAGATTATGTATATGGCATAGGCTTTCCTTTGTGTCTTCATTTCAACAAATAACTCTTCACTATTTGATTCCTATCACATATTTTGTATAGCTAAAAATAGAGTAGTATTGTGCTTCATCCATCGTTCTTTACTCTTATGAATTTGTTTTTGTGGGCCAAAACCTTTGAGCAGGGATGGATTGTAAAAAGCTGGGAATACATAAGCTAGTGAGAGAGTTATTAATAATACCTTGTTACACTAACATAGGTATAAAAGGTATGAGACATGTAAATTTTGGCACCTTTTATCATAATACAATTAAGATCTCTCATCTCACCTACTTGCACTCAGCTTTCATGGCTTCTCTCCCTTCTTTTCTATCATTCTAGTATTTCTCTCTCCTCATCACTCTTTCTCTCTCTTCTACTCTTCTTTCTCTCACCTCTTAGCTCTCTCCTCGACACTATGTATTCAAATCCATGAGATCATGGTGGAGAGGACATGGTTGAGGATCATGTCAAGAGACCCAATTATGTCTAAGTGCATGGTAAGCTAAATATGGCTAGGCACCCTACTTTAGGGGCTTCTAGATGTTTATCTTGGTGCTAAGGTGCAAGCACCACCATTGTTTTGGTCGGTCTCATTTTGCACTAATTTGGCACTCCCATTTGCTAGCTAAAGCCACATGCATGTGGCTAAGGGGATTAAATGGCATCCCATGTGGCCTCTAGGCAACCCTTACCACCAGAAAAGGTGGCATGCACCACAATGGTCTATGGAGGGGCCAACCCCTAGCCCATCCAAGTTGGCTATAACCTTACTCTTCATGGCTGAAAGGAAGTGTTCTATACTAAATGACTAGTGGTTATGCTTGAGTGGCAAGGGTAGTTAGTGTTCGAATCACAAGGTCAAGAAGATTTTGGAGTGGAGTGCAAGTATGATGCATGCAGCCAAGTGGTAGAGTTAGTTGCTACAAGCCACTAGGGTGGTAGCCACATGGGTGTGTGCCACTTTTGGTGGGCCGAATAGGTCAACAATTTCGAATAGCAGCTTGTGCTCATAAGTTGTATCTGAGCCACAAGAGGCAAATGTGGGCCATGCAGTCAGTTTACTAGCGCAATCTTCATGGACAAGAGGGAGGGACAACATGGGTGGTTCAAGTGCCCAACGAAGGGTCGAGCATGAAGGCAGCAAGTCAGTGGTACCCGAGGTCAATGGTGCCAAAATTAATTGAGGGGTAGAGGAGTGACCTAGGGGGCAAGGCCTAGGGCTAAGGGCCCAAGATGTTGGGAGAGTCCTACGTGCAACCTAAGTTGGGTACTTGTGTGGCAAAGTGTTGAGTAGGCAACGTCTTGTTCAAGTGCTACCTGAGGAGGGGGTCTTCGTAGCCCAAATATTAAACTAGTCACAAGTGGCCAAGGGGAGACAATACAAGCCCCTACCTCTCCCTAAACTACCTTACCCAAGAAGGGGTGCTTGAGAGGGGATCACTAGCCTTCTATCTTCTTTCTCTCCCTTGTTGACATAACAAGGCTACCATCACTTCCTCCCTTCCTTCAAAACCAACAGCTCGCCCTTCTTCTTCACTCACCTTCCTATACCCTACTTTCTTAGTGCTCACCCCACTATTTAGTCCTTCCCCATATTGAATAGAACATCTCTACCTCTCTTTTGCTAGCCAACATACTTCAAATGCAATTCAAAAATAAGACAAAACAATTGGCTTGAGTCCCCTACTTCAATCTTGCAAAAGCAACCCCCTTCCATTTCCCATAGGATGTAATAACATAGACCCGAAAATTGAAATTTTTTGTGTTTCCTAAGATTAAGGATTATTCCTAAGATTTATTTTTCTTTTATATTATTCCTCCATTAGTACTCTTCTACCAAAAACCCAATTCCATGTCAAAAGACCATCAATTCAACCTCTAGTCATGCTATTTTCCTAACTAAACCATGCCCCATTTTGACATTCGCATGCATATTTCATTTTGTGGTCCAAATTACTATTTCATTTTGGTTTTATTTTGGATATCATGCTTCTATTTCATCAGTAATAGAGAGGATATATGGCACAATGGTCAATTCCATTGTGTCTTGAATCAGAAACTAAAATGTTATTGCTTTCACCAAAATTTTGCAAGTAGCATGAAACTTGATAGAGAACGCTTATTATTTCAAGCACTTTTACCACACCAAATATGATTGTCTCTCACCTAACCAAGATAAGGATATGAAACACCTTTTTGTTGATTAGAATATTGAAAGCAAAGGTTATGCATTATACAATTCACAAACCAAGTGTATTTTGGTCAATCATGGTGCTATCTTTGTGAAAGATGTTGTTCAACCTTTCCTTTCATGAATAAAAAGACTTAATATATGCCCAAAGGATATCTATGACCCTTTTTTGCCTCTTTTCAGTGGTCCATAGTCAAGTATTACATAGGTCTCTCATGAATCCAAAAATCGCACTATTTCTAATGCAAATGTGAATGATGCACTTCTAAATGAGAGAGTAGAGACTGAACAATCCAAGACTATGCCAAAATACCTAGTTTAGATATTACACTATAGTAAATTAAATGCCTCTTTGTATCGTCACAATCATTCTAGCTCTCATAGTGCCATTTATGCATCAATGTTGTCGTGCCGCGATGCGCACACCGTGTTAAAAAAATCTAGAGTGTGGCTTTCTTATTGATTTAGAGAGCCAATGCCATTTTAGACATTAATGTTAGTGTCCACGGTTCAAAATATTAGATTTTCGGACAAGTTTAGCCAATTTATGATATTTTAGATATTATCTCTTGTAAAAATCCAAAAAACTATAGACAACTTCTAGATTAGGATGACTTGTAAAAGAAAGCATGTAGCTTTGATCCAATTTTTGAGAGGATTTTATGTAAAAAGAGAGATTGACGAAATCGCGCGACGCACAATCGCTGTTTTCAAGCAGTGAATAGCACTCCAAAGGGGGAGATGAAGAAGGAGTGATCTGGCAAAATTCTGGTCAAGTGTGCTGGTATTTTACCCCCCTTTTGGAGCCAATGGAAGGATTAGATTGGCAATCTGAGAAACTTAGAGAAAGGTATTATTTTATACACGTTTTTGTCTATTAGAGTTATATCTTCTCATAATACTAAAAGAAACTGGCAGGCTTCATCTCTGTTAGTATTCTTCTACATTTTCTAATTCTTTTTTAGAGTATCCTTCTACGTCTTCAATTTCTTTGAACCCCTTCTCTTCCGTCTGCTCCTCTCCCTGAATCTATCTTCACTCTGTTGTCTCCTACCCCCGTGGTGGACTCTCTGAAAGGTGAGAAGGATTGAAGCTTGCACGCGAGAGCTATGGTGGGAGAGCAAGAGCAAGAAAGAGAGAGACAAGAAATGAGAACTCCAACAACCACAATGTGTGGCCGGGCCTTCCTTTATTCAAATTGTCACTAAAAGAATAAAGAATAAGTGATTGTGACGGGCACCCGCCACCTGTAGTGTGCAATGCGAGTACTGTCAGTGTAGGAATACACGGGCGGCTAGGCGGAGGCGCCTTCACCCCCAACAACCTCCCACTTAAAGGCGAATCTGCCCCAGTGAGAGAGAGAAAAAAGAAAAGACAATACAACATGAACACATGTACAACGGGATGAGGAAAAAGACGTTGACTCATCCAATGCCCATCAATCTCCTGAGGAAGGCAAAGCGCTCAATAGTGAGGCTCTTCATGAGCAAGTCTACAGGATTCTGCTCAGTAGAAATCTTGACAAGGTCAACAGACCTATCCTCAACGACCTCGCGAATGAAGTGATACCTCACCTCAATATGTTTCATCTTCGCATGGAAGACCGAATTCTTGGCCAGATTCTTGGCCAACTGAATGCCACTCATAGAATCTAAATGCAATGTAGGCATAGCATCTGTCATACCAAGGTCTACAATCAAACGGCCTAACCAGATAGCCTCTTTGCAAGCCTCTGTGGCTGCAATATACTCGGCCGCTGTAGTAGAAAGGGCCGTACACTTTTGCACCTTGGATATCCAAGAGATAGCCCCTCCAGCATAAGTGAACACATAGCCGGAAGCAGACTTCCTACTATCTGCATGTCCTACATAATTAGAGTCAATGTACCCCATGACTCCTATATCCTGGCTGCCATAACAAAGACACATATCTGATATGCCTTTCAGGTACCTCATGATACCCTTCATGACATCGCAATGTTTCTTTCCAAGTATAGCCATATAACGTGCCAGAACCCCAACTGCAAAAGCAATATCTAGACGGGTGGCTATCACGGCATACATAAGACTGCCCACGGCTAATGCATAGGGAATCTTGGCCATCTCGGCCCTCTACTCATCTGTCTGCGGACAATCGACCTATGAAACCTTCACATGAGGAGGTAATGGATAGCCAATAGGCTTAATATCCTACATGCGGAAGCGCTCAAGGACTTTATGTGCGTACTCCCTCTGTGACAGATAGAGGAGTCCATGAGATCTATCATGCGTGATGCGCATACCAAGTATATGAGAGGCATGTCCCAGATCTTTCATCTCAAATCTCTTCTTGAGCTGAGCCTTAAGAGCATCGAGCTCCTCATGAGCTGTCCCTACTAAAAGCATGTCATCCACATAGAGTACCAAAATCAGTAAAGAATCGTCATGGGCTTTCTTCGTGTACAAGCACGGATCCATAGCACTGTGGCTGTAGCCCTGTGACTGCATGAATGCATCAAACTTATGGTACCATTCCCTAGGTGCCTGCTTTAAGCCATATAGACTCTTCTTTAGCTTACACACTAGGTGTTCCCTACTAGGTTCTGCAAAGCCCTTAGGCTGCTCTATGTAAATCTCATCATGCAAGTCCCCATGTAGAAAAGCCATCTTGACATCCATCTGGTACAAGTCCAGGTCAAGCTGTGCAACCAAGGCTAAGACTAAGCATAGGGTAGTCATCTTAACCACATGAGAAGAGACTTCAGCAAAGTCAACACCATGCTCCTGCTTAAAACCCTTAGCAACCAATCGAACCTTGTATGCTAGCTTGGGGTTTCCATAGGTACTTTTTAGCTTGTACACCCACTTGCATGGCAAAGCCTTCTTGCCTTGAGGCAAGGAACCAAATCCCAAGTCTGATTCTTATGCAATGAGTCAAGCTCAAACTGCATAGCCCTCTCCCAAGAGTGACATTCACCTCGGCGCATAGCCTCATCATAAGTGAGAGACTCTCCTTCATCTGTAAACAGTACATAATCCATAGAGGTAATCCATAGAGGGTGCAAAACGGTCAGGAGGTCATCTATCTCTAGTAGAACGCCTCAATCCAGACTCTGTTGCCTGATCAACATCCTGTCTAATATCAGCATGTCTAACATCTGGGCCATGAGCATCAGGTGATGTTGCATGTTGTCTAGCTGGCCGTGGAGCGCTGGGCTGAACGGGAGCAGGTGGCTCCTCCTAAAAGATAACTCTGCGTACCTTAACCACTTTTTCAGGCTGCATATGCATTTTGTCCTCATGAAAGATGACATCATGGCTGCGGATCACTTTTCACACTTGCGGATCCCATAGATGGTAACCCATCTCTCCTGCGTCTCCATAGCCAATGAAAATGCATTTGACACTCTTAGGATCCAGCTTATTGCCTTTGTCCTTGGGCACATGGTAAAATGCCTCACAGCCAAAGACACGCAAATGATCATAAGAGGGGGGTTTGCCTGGCCATACCTCCTCTGCAACCTAAAAGTCAATGCCACTGCTAGGTGACCTGTTAATGAGATGCACTACAGAAGTAACTGCCTCAGCCAAAAAGTGCTGCGGTGAGCCAACCTGGCTAAGCATGCTATGGACCCTTTCCTAAATGGTCCTATTCATGCGTTCAGCCATACCATTCTGGGGTGGGGTGTAAGGGGTGGTCAGCTAATGCTTAATATCTCGTTCATCACAAAATTACTCAAAAGCACGTGATACATACTCACCCCCATTATCTGACCTTAAACATTTGAGCCTTTTCCCAGACTGGTTCTCTGCCAATGCAAGCCAACGCTGAAATGTGTCTAAGACATTGGATTTTCTCTTTATGGGATAAGCCCAAACCTTACATGAGTAATCATCTATGAAAGTAATAATGTACTTTGCCCCACCAAGTGACTGACAGGGCACGGGCCCACATACATCTGAGTGCACAAGAGCCAAGGGCTCACCCATGCGTTTCTTACCAGACTTTTTATGCATATTTCTAGTTTGCCTGCCATACAAACAATGATCACAAGAATCAAAATGCAAAAGAGTCAAAAGGCGGAAGATACTGCAAAGCACAAAGCATTTTCATTCCTTTAAGAGACATATGCCCCAAACGGGCATGCCAAAGGGATACATGGGGAATAGAACCCACAGACAAAACATGATCCAATGTAGCTCCTAAAACAAGTAAGGGATAGAGACTGCCAGACTTGGCACCTCTTGCAAGTACAAGTCTGCCATGAGTAATCTTCCATGCAGAGTCTCCAAAAGACACAAAATTACCCTGCATCATCAAGCTGACCAGCTGACATAAGGTTGTGTGTCAACGCAGGTACATGGCGTACAGCATGTAAAACAAAAGAGCTACCAGAAGGAAACTACAGCCTAACATCTCCAATGCCTACAATGTCAAGAGACCTATCATCACAGCCTAACATCTCCAATGCCCACAATGTCAAGAGACCTATCATCACCAAGACGCACAGAATCAGACATGGTACGATAGGTATGAAACCAATCTCGACAGGGTGTTACATGAAAGGACGCACCCGAATCCAAGAGCCAGCACTGCGCATACATAGAATGTATCTCAGAAGTTTGTAAGGCATCGCATAAAGAAGCTGCAATTATATAATCATCATCTGAATCAGTGGCTTGCGTGACATTAACCTCTTCTATCTTCACACTAGACTTTGTAGGTACTATGTTGCACTTAGAAGACTTTTCCTGCACTTTATCTTTTCCCTTTTCCTTGCACTTATCATCGTGCATTTTATGGCACTGCGGCCTAATATGTCCTGCTTTCCCACAATAATGACAGGTAAGATCAGACTTCCATTTACGGGACTTATTGCAACCATGTGACTTGGACCTGGACTTCTGAGAGTTCCTGCCCTTATGATCATTATCATGTGTGCCATGTCTGGCACCTCTAACGGTCAATGCATGTGAAGAGCGGGAAGCATCATTGTTTCTCCTGTTGATTTTCTCAGTCAATAAAGCACTCTCAACATCTTTGATTTTCAGTCCATCAAGCTTGTTCGTGCATATGGCAGTACGAAATACATCCCATGATTCAAGAAGGGTACCAACAAGCAGAAATAACGGGTGCAAGTTATCGTTGAACTCAATACCCTGTGACAACAGATTCTTCATGATAACATGAAACTGACTAAAATGAGATGATAGGGATGACTCCTCCTTCATGTGAAGGTCCATTAACTACTTCAGCCAGTACATCTGTGACGTAGGACTCTGCTGTGCATAAAGCTCCTAAATTTTCTCCCATAATTCCCATGCACTTTGACTCTCATCTTCAACAACATTATGATGGACCTCTTCTGACAGTGACAAAATAATGGTAGACTTGCATAGCTCATCAACTTCCATCCAAACATCATCATCCATATCCTCATGTTTGACACCCTTGAAATGCAAGGGTTTAATCTGCAATTTTTACACCAAAACCTACCATATTTGAAACTTCCAATACCCATAGTTGGTACCATCCAACTTGGCAATGTTAAAGAGAGCTGTATCTTTCAAATGACCAGCCATACTAGGCCAAATCAATGCAAAATGGTAAAATTGCAGGTTACTATAATTAGCAAAAAATGCATTAAAATCGCTGCTAAAAATGGATGAAAGAGTGGATTTATCAAGAGAAGCACCTGTCCACCAAATATGACCAAGATAACATCAAATAGTAAGCATTACCCTCAGAGAAGTGCTCAAAATCTGCAAGTCTCAGCTTGCTGTAATAAATGACATATTTCAGTAAATGAGAGCTAATTGTGCCAAAAGCGGATCCCAAGTCAATCATATACTGCCAAGACCATAACTAGCATCATGCAGGCATATGATAGTCGATAACACCCAAACATGTCATGAAATATCTGCCAGTGAGTAGGCACACCCCCTAGTCAACGGAGCAAAGTGTGCCTGCCACTACCAAGACTTGACACAAGTAGGTGTCAGCTCACAAGGAAAGGGACCCAAGTCAAAGAGTCAGCTCATAGGCATCGGAAGGAACCAAGATATATGAACCATGCATCATCCCAAAGGGTAAGAAATCCCAAATAGTCTCAAAATCTCAAATAGCATACACCGCCTACTCAATGTCTGTCAAGCATCCAAAGATGCTCCCACTAGCATAAAAGCCATAAATATCAAGCAATAAAGCTCGAACAAAGCATATACAAGCACCAGTGACAAATGTCCAAGATCAAGCATCAATGATACATCTCGAACATGTAGGCGGTAGAGAATCCATATGTAGCATCCATAGACATCAAGTACATCCCAAAATAAACTCTGGCAAGCCAATAAATCTCCAAAATATGCTCTAAACAATCGAATGTCAAGCCCAAGTAAAGCTCCAATAGGATCCAAGCTCAAACAATGTAACTAACATAGATAGGTGACATGAGCATAAGTGCATGTCCAAAGCGGTCAAGCATAGACCGATAAGTGCCAAGATACATCCAAGATAAATATCCAAATGCTATGAAAAGTGGAGCCCAAGCTCAACCAATGATTAAGAAGCAATGTCAAACTCGTTTCCAATCCCCGATGGTCAATACATCAATGTACATCTCCAAGACATGACCTAAATAGCATAGACATAAGCATACATGAGTAGAATAGATTCAGCCCAACTGTTTATAGTAGACATTCGCTGCTCCAGACTGAGTATTTTAGGCCTCAAATCAGTACCAAAATGATGGTAATCCATTAGCATAGCATCTCTATACATGTAGACATCATCTAGGCATCAATATGCATCAAGTGATCAATCCTGGTAAGCATAGATTTCAAGAGATAAGTGTTGCCTTATTTTGGCCAGATCTGGAACTATTCAAAACAGTCAATGGCTGAGCTAAATCAACTCCAAATGCATCTCACATAAGAGGCATAACATCCACAAGTAATCCGGTATCAATAATCATTAGTAGAAGTATCACATAAGCCATAGGCTTACAAATACATGGTCTTAGATCTGAAATCTGTTACAGAATATTCTATCATTAGAATTTGGTAAATCTGACATCACCATCATGTCTGGAGTGTGCCAAAACCCCAACTTAGACTCTTACCTTGCCTGAATCGGGTTCCGAATGCCCGAGATATGACAAAAAGAGTGATTTTTTTGCCATTTTTGCAAACATGCGCAAATAAAACGTGAGCATGCTGTTGTACTTGAGGGGACAAATCAAGGTGGATAGGGGATAAGCAAGAGCCCAATGAAGGTCTATAATAGGCCTACACAAGCCTAGAACAAGTCCAAGCAAGAGGTGAAGAGAACAAGCTTCAATTATGGAAGCTATGGCTGCCTCTTCATGAAACGCTGTTGTTCATGTCAAAGAATGGCTGAGAACTAAGTGAGAAGCAAGCTCTCATACCTCGTGTCGATGTTGGGGAAGGCTGGGAAGTGCTCACGAAGGACCTGCTCTGATACTAGTTGAAAGGTGAGAAGGATCAAATCTTGCACATGAGAGCTATGGCGGGAGAGCAAGAGCAAGAAAGAGAGAGACAAGAAATGGGAACTCCAACAACCACAATGTGTGGCCGGGCCTTCCTTTAGATGAGTGTGACGGGTGCCCGTCACCTGCAGTGTGCACTAGCGGGTACTGTTAATGTAGTAATACACAAGCGGCTAGGCAGATGCGCCTTTACCCCCAACACTCTCAACACCAAAATGCACCAACACCGTGTTAAGGAAAGTTTATGCTATCATTAGAGGTGAATTCCAAAAGATATTTGGGCTAATTTGGGGCTGATATCTTCAGCCACATTCAAAAAATTAGCTACATCATTATTCTTTTAATTCATTTCTTACTCTACAAAAGACATCTTGTCAAAATATGCAAATATTATGTGCCCCTATGGCAAGGCAATGTTTGTAGATCATTCATAGATGCTTTGAGTTGAATTAAGAGGATCTTTTTCTCTTATTTCTTGGCTGTGGTAACTTATCCTTATCAAAAACTCAATTTGAAGCTCTCTTGAAGCAATCTTTTTGACCTACAAGCCTTGTAGTTGATTCATAAGCTTTTGTCCCTAATAGAGTACTTTGAATGTAATAATGCAAAGTTGATTCATGCTATGGTACCATGTATGAATGATGGGATGCAAAGTTATTTATGATACATGATAGCATATTGTACCTGATTTTATAATTTGTGATTGCCCTTACAGTCAAGAAAACAAGCTTGATTTGAGATAATACTCTTGTGATCTTTGCTAAGAACATGCAGTTGGGAGCTCTATCAACATCTTTAAAAACTTGGCTTGAAACCTTCAACTCTTCTCTTATCTCTACCATCTCCAGAGTCTAAGCTCTTGAACCCCCATACATTCTTCTCTTGCCATACCCCTATGGTGACCTTCAACCCTATGCATTGCGACATTGGTGAACTCGACGTGAAGGTCGGTGTAAGAGAACTCCAAGATGGGAGATTATTTAGGAGATACTCTACAACAATTGGTGAGCATACTGCAGCAAACTCGGCAACAATAAATCCAAATGTTACAACAACAATAACAAAGACAAGACGAAGAGAAGATTGATTCCATAGCTATCAAGGCCCTAGAGGAAGTTGGGCCTAGAGCAATTTAATGGTCAAAATGTCTTTGTTTTCATTCACTTGTATGTTGAGAAAATGCTCTTCTTTGGTGTACCACAACATGCATGGAGTCACTATTTTGCCAAACTAGCCAAGCATAGTCTTCAAGAAAGAATCCATGGTCTTTTTCAGGGAGATGCGGATTGGGCTGCATTCAAAAAAGCCCTACGTGAAGAATTCTTCTTAGAAGACTCTAGCCTAATGACGAAGAAAAGTTTCACTAATTGGGTTGATAAACCCAACAAAGGTTTAGCTGCAATAGCTTTATACCATGAGTTTGAAAGTAAATTTGGACAACTTGATGCTGAAGACTAACAAAGTATGGAAGGTCAGAAGATTGAATTATTCCTTAAGGCTGCAGATCCCATTCTACAAGAGAAGCTTGCTAATTGCCTAAAAGATGCTACCTCTGAACCAAGAGTCAAGACTGTATGGACAGATGTTACTGATGTAATTAACATGATTGCTCGAAGAGAGCAGATGCAATTAATATTGGGTTCTACTTCAATTTTAACAACTCCATTGATGGAACTTATTCCACCTTCAAAATCCCCTATTCCTTTGACTAATCAACCAACTCTTTCTTCTTCTGTTCCTTCTAAAAATGATGTCATGGATGAACTCATTAAAAGCATGCGTGACCTTCATCTGAATCTTACAGAAATTAGTTCCAAGGTGGAGAAGCTGGATGTCAAAGTTAAGGAACAAGGATGATCATCAACTCAAAGACCCATGAGAGAAGGCTTTAAGAGGTGCTGTATTTGGTGCGACAACCAACAACATGACAAGAGGGAGTGTTCTACCTTCCGTGAGGCTGAAGCACAAAAGCTCATCTTTTGGAAAGATGGAAAAATTCAGGCATTTGAAACTCACCTTCCACTGGAGCCAAATTTTGGCAATGGTGGAATGAAGAAAAGATTAGAAGATTTAGCTGTAAAGAATGTCTACACAGCAATTGATGCAGCTACCTATGGGCTGCAAATTGAACCAACTAAATCAAATTTGAAAACATATAAAGCTAATGTGCAATCTAAAGTATGGATATAGGCACTAGATCAAATGGAACGTGGTAAAGCAGTCAAAGAAGATTTGGCTAATGCCAGTCAGTGCATTCAAGGAATAACTGGTTGAAAAAAACCGATAGATTCTTTTTCTGCCTTTGCACATTTGGCTGACGTCAATCATAAAGCAGTTTTTATTGAAGAAAAGAGAAGAAGAGAAGATGAACTAGGGCCTTCCTCTTCTGGCCCTCCGAACTGTGTAACTAGAAGAATGCATGAACAACCAAATCTAGCTGAAAATATAACCCCAGATCAACAGATGGAAGATGCACCACAAACAAAGAAGACCGAAGGAAAGAAGAAATGTAAACAGCCTGGCTACAAATTGCAGTCTGACATAGAATCTGCAACCGATCTCAAACGAGTCCTAGAAGAACGAATTCTGGGAAGCAAAATTGAATTCAGCTTAGGCAAAATTCTTGGAATTACCAAATGTGAATTTCATGATGTAATTATTAATGTAATCAATAGGAAAAGACAATATGTTGGTGACGAAGCTGAAGAAACAGTGCATGTTTTTTTGCAAGCTCTTTGAGTTTTTGTGCAGGATGAAGAGAAGCTGACTTCACAAGGAATTCATCTTGAAGTAGTTAAAGAATTAATTGCAGCAATTGGAGATGAAGATAAAGAAAGCATGAATGCAAAAATTAAAGAAGTGAAAGCTGAAAATGTAATGGTCGGCTGGTCCAAACTAGTTGGGCAGTCCATCTCTCAAAAAGAAGGCCACATATAACACATGCATGAGGAGGAAGAGGCTCGGTTCATTCCAAGCAATCACTACTCCCATATGCATTGGGCAAGAGCAACAATGGAGACAGTCGTCAAAATTAGAGAAAAAAGACACCATGTATTGCACTCTTAGACCATGGCTCGGAGATAAACGTCATGGCAAGGAGTCTCTATGAAAGTGGCGGATGGCCCATAGATGTCGATCCAGGTTGGCGAATGAGAGTTGCAAACAACTCTTCTGGAGAGTTATATGCTGCATGTCCTAATGTGCAGGTAACTATTGGAGACATAAAAGATAATTTTCACTTTTTTGTTCAAGACTCTTGTAGTTACCCTATCATTCTTGGGCAACCTTTCATTTCTGAAGCCCACTTGGAAACAAAAGCTCTTGACGATGGATCTTCCTATGCTCGAATCTGAAGCAAGGATAATGAATGAGCTGTCCAATTTCTTATTGTGTGTGTTAACAATCATCGAAACAGAGATCGACTGCGTGATTATCCTGTGCCTTCTAATGCCCGAGAATTCAAGGGTTTTTGGGCTGCATTATTGTAAAAGGAGGCTATGGCAGTGCGTCATGAAAAAAGATTGAACCTCCTTATGCTACAGAAACTTTGTCTCTAGCAAATCTATATGTATGTATAGCCAATAGTATGGGTTGTTATAAGTCTCTTCCAGCCATGACTAAAGCTGAAAGAAAATATTTATGTCATGTAAAAAGGGAGCTAAAAACTTATGACATGATGGCTGAAAATGAAGATATTTTGGGCTTTTTTTTGGACTGATTACTACTAACACATTGGCTAAAATATATGCACGTGCTCATATAGAAAATCAGGCTGAAAATCAGTCCATAGAAGTATGTACATTGGAATTGTATTAAACAATTCAAGAATTTGTTGAGTAGGAAGACATTGGTTTACTCAACAAGGCTGAAACACAAGTGGAGACAAAAGACAAGATAGTGGATAAGAAAGTCAAGCCTGTGGCAGTCTCACTGCCTCTCCTTAAAGTGAAGGGCTGACTGATAGGGCAGCAAATCAGCCAAGTCTTCGTGATCCTTCCAACATTGGTCACAAGTTCACATTTGAAAGTATAAAAGAGCTCAAAATAGGTGAAAATTCTTTTCTTTCGCCAGCTGAAAAACACTCTTTTTTGCAAATGTGAATGAAACATGGAAGAGCTTTTGCATTTCAGCCAAGTGAAATAGGCTATGTGGATTCAAATATTGTGGCTCCTATGGTCATTTTTACAGTCTCACATGTGCCTTGGAACCTCAAGCCTATTCCTGTTCCAAGGGCGCATTTGCTCAAATTATTGGAACTTCTAAATGAGAATATCAAAATGAAGATTTTAGAACCTTCTTCAACACCTTACTCAAACCGATAATTACCGTGCCCAAGAAAAATGGATCTTTATGATTCATTCAAGATCTACAGCCTGTTAATCGTGTCACAATCCGAAATGTTGGTTCCGATCCAATTGTTGACGAGTTTGCTGAAGCTTTTGCAGGTAGAGTAATTTATTCTATGGCCGACCTATATTCAGGATATGACCGATTTCAACTTTCATTAGAAAGCCGAGATATTACCACAATGAAGACACCTCTTGGATTGGTCTGTATGTGCACTCTACCACAAGGTGCAACAAACTCCGTAGCCCATATGATGAATGCCATGCACAAAGTCTTAAGGGACTTTATTCCACAACTTACTCTTCCATTTCTTGATGATGTACCTATCAAGGGATGTGAAGTCAATGAAAAGAATGAGGAGCTTGACGAAGATGACTGTAGGACATTTGTAGTTAACCATATTCATGATTGTGACAGGATTTTGACAAGGCTAGAAGAGGTACATCTTACCCTTTCTGGAGCTAAGTCGATTTTTGGAGTAGAAGAAGTCCTAGTGGTCGGACATCTGTGGGGCCCTTATGGATGTAAACCTTCACCAATCAAGATAGATGCCATCAACAGAATGTAAGAAAAATGCACATATATTTCAAAGGTGAGAAGATTTCTTGGCGCATGTGTATTCTATCTCATACGGATACCACATTTTGCTCATGTAACCGAAAATCTTTATCAATTATTAAGAAAATATCAAAGATTCTCTTAGGGGGAAGAGCATACTCTCACTGTATGCAAACTAAAGAAGTTGTTAATCTCAGCCCCCACTCTCAAAAGGGTTGATTATTCAAATGATCAACCCATCATCCTTACTATGGATACAAGTCCCATTGGGATAAGATGCAAGAAGACCTTGAAGGTAACAAGTATGCAATTTGTTTTGGAGCAAAGGTTCTCAATGAACGTCAAAGAAGGTATACACAAGTAAAAAGGGAATTGTGGGGAGTTGTAATAGCATTAAAGTGTGATCCTAAATACTTTATAGGTGCTTCCATAGTGGTAGAAACTGATTTTCTTCCACTCTTGGGCATGATTGCCAACTGCTCTACACCCAACATTGCTATACTAAGATGGATTGCATATATTAAATCTCTCAACCCCGAATTAAAGCATATTGTAAGAAAGGCGAATCCAGTTGTTGACATGCTATCACGTGCAAGATATGACAATGAAGAAGAGCTGATGGAAGAAGATGAAGCTGAAGAATCTATAATTGCTAAATTTCATTCCGTGCTGCTGAAAGTACATTTTCAGTTGCTCCATATACAAACCCTAAGCTGAATCTTGCAGGTGAAGCTAATCTTTTTAATGATATAGCATTAAGTATAGTAAGAATAGGAAAAGATATTGCTGTAAATCAGCATACAACAACAAAGATCAAAGATTTATCTATGGAAGAAGGGTGGTCAACTAGAAGCCAGCATGGTCATTGCATTACTCAAGTTCTGGTTCATTTCCTTGAAGAAGATTGGCTAAAGATCGCGGCCAATATTTGAGCACAATGAAGAAGGGGGAGTCTTGGACTAATAAAGAGTTCAAGCATATTAAGAGGAAAGCTTATGGCTTTTTTCTTAAAGAAGGGCATCTATGGAAGCACGCAAAGAATAAGAAAGGAGCACCTGTCTGAGTTTTAGGTAACAAAAGATTGCAACAACAGGTAATGAAGGAATTTCATGAAAGCCTGTGGGCTGGCCATAGAGGCATATGGGGAACCTTTAATAAAGTCAAAGAAACATATTGGTGGCAAAACATGTATCGGGACATAGCACATTTTGTTGAAACCTATTATGTGTGTTAGATGTATTCTATGGTCAAGCATCTAGATGTGTTACAACCAACTTATCCTTTGTCTATACATTATAGATGGGTTATTGATCTTATAACTACGCCTACAAGAATATGGAATATGCAATATTTAGTGCTTGCAATAGAGGATCTAACCAATCAAGTTAAAGGCAAAGCCTTAACAACCAAGACCACTCAAGTTGTTTGTCGTTTTTTGCTTGAAGAAGTGTTTCGTAGATATAATTGTTTGGGTAAAGTAACTGTAGATGGAGGAGAGTTGGATGTTGATGAGGCACGCAACTTCTTTGCTCGATTGGGTATAAAGTTGTCTTTAACATCAGCCTACAACCCTGAAGGCAATGGAAAGAGTGAGAGAGGACATCAACCTATTCTCAAAGCTCTAGCAAACTCTTGTAGAGGAAAGATCAAAGAATGGCCTAAAATGCTACTTTTTGCATTATGGGCTGACTGGACTACTCACAGTACAGTGATTGGCTATATGCCAGCTCAACTTATGCATGGACAACAACCAATTATGCCAATTGAAGAATTTATTCTCACATGGAGTCTTCTACCTTGGGAGGAAGGCATTAGTAGAGAAGAGTTGCTGACTTTGCGCATATGGTAGCTAGAAAGAAGGCCTGAAGATGTTCAAGCAACTATTAAGAAGTTAAAAACAACAAGACTTTTTTTAAAAAAGATTTGATAAGCGACATCGACTTTGGCCAAGAGCAATTCAAGAAAATAACTAGGTGCTTGTCTATGACAGCAGCCTAAACAATCAATACAGTGCTTCTAGGAAGATGGTAAAGCATTGGTTTGGTCCATATGTGGTAAAGGTGGTTCATGACAATGCCACATATTCATTGGCTAAATTGGATGGGACAAGCGTGAAGATACATGTAGCTCGAAAAAGAATCAAGCTCTTCAAATGAAGAGAAAGTTCAACATATGAGTTAGAAGACTTGGATGTAATTCAAGAGCATGAAGACAGAGAGGAAGAAGAGGCAGAAGATGAAGACATTGACATGGTAGAAGATACTTCTTCTAACACTGCAAATCCGTAAGGCTTTGGCACATGCCAGAGGATGTGCAGGTTAGGAGGGGATGGATATCATGCCGTTATGCACACACCATGTAAAAAAATCTAGAGTGTGGCTTTCTTATTGATTTAGCGAGCCAATGCCATTTTAGACATTAGTGTTAGTGTCCATGGTTCAAAATATTAGATTTTTGGACAAGTTTAGCCAATTTATGATACTTTAGATATTATCTCTTGTAAAAATCCATAAAACTATAGACAACTTCTAGATTAGGATGACATGTAAAAGAAAGCATGTAGCTTTCAGCCTTTTTGAGAGGATTTTATTTAAAAAGAGAGATTGACGAAATCATGCGATGCGCGATTGTTGTTTTCAGGCAATGAACAGCACTCTGAAGGGGGAGATGAAGAAGGAGTGATCTCGCAGAATTCTAACCAAGTGTGCTGGCATTTTACCCCCCTTTCGGAGCCAATGGAAGCATTATATTGGCGATCTGAGCAGCATAGAGGAAGGTATTATTTTATACACGTTTTTGTCTATTAGAGTTATATCTTCTCATAATGCTAAAAGAAACTGACACACTTCATCTCTGTTAGTATTCTTCTACATTTTCTAATTCTTTTTTGGAGTATTCTTCTATGTCTTCAATTTCTTTGAACCCCTTCTCTTCCATCTACTTCTCTCCCTGAATCTACCTTCACCCTGCTGTCTCCTACCCCCGTGGTGGACTCTCAACACCAAACGCACCGACACTGTGTTAAGGGAAGTTTATGCTATCCTCAGAGGTGAATTTCGAAAGATATTTGGGCTGATTTGGGGCTGATATCTTCAGCCATATTCAGAGAATTAGTACATCATTGTTCTTTTAATTCATTTTTTACTCTACAAAAGACATCTTGTCAAAATATGCAACTATTATGTGTCCCTATGGCAGAGCAATGTTTATAGATCATTCATAGATGCTTTGAGTTGAATTAAGAGGATATTTTTCTCTTATTTCTTGGCTGTGGTAACTTATCCTTATCAGGAACTCAATTTGAAACTCTCTTGAAGCAAGTCTCTTTGCCCTACAAGCCTTGTAATTGACTCATAAGCTTTTGTCCCTAAAAGACTACATTGAATGTAATCATGCAAAGTTGATTCATGCTATGGCATCACGTATGAATGATGGGATGCAAAGTTGTTTATGATACATGACAGCATACTGTACTTGATTTTATAATTTGTGATTGCTCTTACAGTCAAGAAAACAAGCTTGATTTGAGATAATACTCTTGTGATCTTTGCTAAGAACATGCAGTTTGAAGCTCTATCAACATCTTCAAGAACTTGGCTTGAAACCTTCAACTCTCCTCTTATCTCTACCATCTCCGGAGTCTAAGCTCTTGAACCCCCATACATTCTTCTCTTGCCAAACCCCTGTGGTGACCTTCAACCCACGTACTGCGACAACGTGTTATGCATTGTCTATTTGTAGTTAGCGTGATGAGGATGAGCCTATTTCTTTTGAAGTTACAAAAAAATCAAATAATTGGATGGCTACTACAAAATCTAAATATGATGCTAGTGTCAAAAATGGTACTTGGTTCTTACATGACTTGCCTCACGATAAAAAGGCAATAGGTACTAAATGTTTTTACAAGTTGAAGAGTAAGTTAGATGGTATTTTGATCATTATAAGACTTAACTTATGGCAATGGGTTATCCTCAATAAAAGGGCATTGGCTTTGATGAGACTTTTGCTCCCACTTGTCATGTAATAGCAATGGTAAAAAGGCAATTGGTACTAAGTGTTTTTACAAGTTGAAGAGTAAGTCATATGGTATTTTGATCATTATAAGACTTAACTTATGGCAAAGGGTTATCCTCAATAAAAGGGCATTGGCTTTTATGAGACTTTTGCTCCCACTTGCCATATAACAGCAATATGTAGTATTTGTGCATTAGCAACTCATAATGGTTGGAATATACATTAGTTGAATATCAAAACACCATTTCCCAATGGTGATTATCATGAGGAAGTTTTCAACCTTGTAGTTTTGTGTAGATAAGGCAAGAAAACATAGTCTTGTAAGGTATTTCAAATGCAAAACTTTAGCATGCATGTTTTGATTATTTCAAATTTTCTAGTTTGTTATGGCTATAAAAATCTGATATGGTCTCTTTAGTGCCTACTCTTGAGGCACCTACAAAATGCAAGATTGTAAATTGGGTAAAATGAAGCATGTTTTGTTTCCCAAATATAGTTTAGTGGCAGTTCTTCACAAATTATAGCTTCTACACTATGATGTTTGTGGTCCAATGTAAATAGCATCTTTTGGCATCTACTTATACTTTGTGACTTTCATTGATTATTATTCTAAGTATGCATGAGCATATGTTTGAAAGCTAAGTCCAAAGTATTGTGGTGCTTCAACTGTTTTGTAAGCATGGCTAAAAATTTATTAAGATATGAAGTGGGCACTCTCCATTGTGATCAAAGGGGGGAGCATGTGTGTAAGGAATTTAATGCACATCTGGTTGAATGTGGAATAAAACACCATTTTATAGTGTTGTATGCACCACAACAAATTGGTGTAGCTAAGAGAAAGAACATATTTCTCATGGAGATGCCACAGTGCATGATTAAAAGTCAAACTTTGCCATGGCCCACATTGTTTCTAGTTTAGGCTATTTTGTGTGCAACTTATGTACTTAACATGTGTCCCAATAAGGCGTTGTAGGTTATTACTTATGTATTTATGTAATAGATGTTCCAATAAGTCATTATAGTCTATCACTTTTTATAAGGCTTGCCATAACAAAAAGGCATTTTTTGCTCACTTGCACATTTTTGGTTTTTTACCTTATGCATTAGTACCAATGCAATAATCAAAGATATTGTGTGATAAGGCTATGAAATGCTTTTTTGTTAGATATGGTATTGAAAGAAAAGGTCATAAGTTATATCATCCACAAACTAAGTGTATTTTGGTTAGTCATGATGTGTCTTCATGGAAGATATTGCTTATCCTTACTTTCATGTAGCAAACATGTAGATATATGCTCATAAGACATCTATGATACTTTGTTGTCTCTTTTTAGTGGTGTGTAGTCCCATATAGCACCAAATGAGGCAATTTTTCAATCTATACATGTTTTTTATGAATCCATAGATTAAACTATTTTTTATGCAAATGTGAATTATGCACTTCTGGATGAGAGAGTAGACTGAGTAGTTTAGGACTATGCCAAAATGGTTGGTTCAAACGTTACATAATAATAAATTGGATACACCTTTGTCTAGGCGTACTCATTTTTCCTAGTGCCATATATGCATTAGATTGTTATGCATTTGTTGTTTCTAGTTTGTGTAATGTGGATGAGCATGTTTCTTTTGAAGAGACACAATATTCAAAAAATTGGATAGCTACTATGAAATCTAAATATGATGCTAATATAAATAATGATACTTGGTTCCTCTATGGCTTGCCTAAATAGATCATTGATACTAAGTGGGTTTACAAGTTTATGCATAAGCTAGATGGTATTATTGACCATTACAAGGTTCACGGCTTGTGGCAAAGGGTTATGCTTAATAGAAGGGCATTGACATTGATGAGACCTTTTCTCCCACTTTTTGTATAACAACAATTTATAGCATTTTTGCATTATCACTCATAATGGTTGGAATGTACACAATTTGGATATCAAAACTACATTTCTAAATGGTTATTTACATGAAAAAATGTATGTTTTTTTAACTTGGTGGTTTTGTGTGGAAGGGTCAAGAAAAGAAAGTGTGTAGATAGAAAAATGTATTATATGGTCTTAAGCAAGCACCTTCAAATTAGTATGAGAAGATACATGCATACCCGACTAAATGTGATTTTTTGAAATAGTCAACCAATAGCACTTTATATGTCAGACATGAGGGTGATGTGACTCTAATCAGTGTGGTTCATATCAACAACATGTTGCTCATTAGTCTTTTAATGAGACATATATTGTTCATTTAAAGGCTGACTAGATTTAGTTTTTGGCAAGTTAGATTTGGAACTTATTGCATCATTATTTGAGCATTTAGTTTGAGTAGTGTGATGGAGGTATTTGAGCATTTAGTTTGAGTAGTGTGATGGAGGTATTGCTTTATGTCAAACAACATATGTCAAGACATTATTACAAAGATTTGGTCTTGAAGATTGCAAGACTATTATTGCCCTTATGGTGGCAAGTTTGAAGTTGAACTTTATGATGTCAAAGGCCAACTTGATGTTTTCTCTATTAATGTGCTATTGGATGCTTGATTTATACATACATTAAAATATCTCACATTCAATTTAAGCAATCTCATAGATGAGAAGATTTATGCATAGACTCGGTGCCAAGCATTGGTAGGCAATGAGGTGTAACTTTCACTACTTGAGTGGTACTCAGCACCTTGGATTGTTTTATTCCAAGGGGGAATCATTCTCGATACATTTATGTACCTTTTTTTACTTTGACTAGGATGGTTGCCATGAAACTTGGGTATCCACAAGTGGTTTTTGCTTCATGCTAGGCATCGCATGCATGTTCTTGTTGAATAAGAAGCAACCCATTGTGGCTGCTTCTAATTGTAAAGTTGAGTATAGGGAAACTTTCACAGCTATGTTTGAGCATATTTAGCACTCAGATTGTATTTGACTGATTTGGGTGTTAGAGAGTCATTCACCACCACCATCTTCACTAATAGAAGAGCACATTGGTTGTTACCTAAAATCCAATGTTTTATGCATGTTCTTGCTCCCTTCTTACTCCAAGCTCCATAGCTCTTACTTCAACTTGTGCTCTCATTCTTGCTCAATCCATCTACCTTTCAATACCTATCAAAGCGAGCATTTGAGGAACTTCATCGATATTCACTTCAACCTAAGAAGAGATCTTCATTCACAATTTTTATGGCAACTACTCATTGAGGTATGCATCAATCCCATTGCTCCCGGATCAATTCCACACCTTCCAACGTTGATCAAGACCTTCCCCAGGACCATTTGATCTTCCCCCAGTATTCATTAGACTCTAAAGCATCTTGTAGCCCCTCCTAGATAGCTCATGTTGATTGCACCTACTATCCAAGCTACTCTTCCTCTATCATTTCCACCCCACGCTTCATCTCCTTGGCACTTGGTCTTGTGTACTTTCGGATTGATCTTGAGCACATTTGGAGGTATTGAAGTTAGCCATTGCTTCACAATTTAGAGAAAACTACTATGTACTATTTAGGGTAATATGCATTTGATTGTTTAATGCTTTGTTAACAATTATGGGACACATTTGTAATGCATGGATTATGTATTGATGCTTGAGAAAGCTTCTTGGATAGACTAGAGTTTTTTAGCTCAACATTTGGAATGTTTACTACTGAAGTATCCCATGGTCAACAAGCATATAACTTGAATGCTTATGTATTTGATGTATTTGATGCTATACTTGAGGATGTTATATGGACTTATGGATGAATGTCACCTATGTACATGCTTGGATATTCTATCATTGAGCTTTGAGTCTTGATCTTGAGCTCAAATGTTTGCATACTTGCAGTGGCTACTTGCTTTGGAGCTTTATTAGTTATAGTCTTGGACACTTATGTTATGCACATGCTCTCAGATATACATTTAATCTCTCTTGGATTCCTAGATGTTACGACACTTATGTCTTGAGCTTGCATTTCTCTTTGGTATTTCAAATTTTGTTCCAACGGGAGTATCTTGGCATTTATCATTGTAGATCTTGGTCTATTAGAGATAGTGTGAGTCTATTATTTATGTATATATGCTCATTGGTTTTTGTGTATACTATCTTTGTAGACATTGATGACTGTGGGCTGATTTAGATTTGAATTGTACACCTAGTACTTCCTTGTCTCAGATGGGTTTGCCAACTTTGGATGCATACTTCGTTATTTATTTGAGCCTCACTGTTCATATATAGTGAGTTAGTTTCAAACTGGTGGATCTATTTTGCTTTTGGAGATCTCTTATGCGTAGTTGACTTATGTGCATGCTACTCTTTTGCTTGGAAATGCATCTATGTACCTAACACCTTTGGATCTCTAATAGTATTTGGTACCTTGGTGGTTTCTGCTCTTTCTTGACACTGGTAGTTGTGTTGTATATCCTGATTGAGAGTACCTTGGTGGTTTATGCTCTTTATTGACATTACTAGTTGCATTTTATGTCCTGGTTGCCACTCAAAACTCCCTAGTAGTGGGAGCTTGTCATTCTCGACTTTTGCCTATATTTACATACTCTTTTACTACAATTTTATGGATAGCAATGCTAAAATTTAGTCTTTGAGTCAGTTTGTTGAGAACAAACACTTGGTTTGAGCATTCTGGTGCATTTATTTTGTGGAAAGCCATACATTGTATTGACCTTGCCTCTTGCATTCAATTTGGGCCAATTTTGCAAAAAATTTATTGGTATCACAACAATCCATTTGCTCTTTGCTTTACAATAATAATGGCATCTGCTTCTAGGTATAGTGCCATTTTCCACATAGACGAGTTGGATGGCAACAACTTCCATATTGAAAGACCTAGATGTGGCAAGTTTTGGTTCAAAAGGAACAAATTAGGCCATTGAACCAAAAAGGCATAAAGCTCAAAGATTTTGATGTAGAGATTTGGGCTAATCTTGACGAGTTATGCAAGTCTACACTAGTACTTGATTCGTGCTGCATGATGTATACCATGTGTCAGCTTTGACTAGAAGCCTTGCCTCTCTAGGATAGTTAGATTATGCTAGATATCATGTTTCCTTTGGTGATTCTACATAAATCACTCGTGGCAAACTCATTTTGGCTAGAGGTGCCAAGACTGATAGTCTTTATCCCTTAGTTGTATTTAGCACCACTGATCATGTTTTGGTTATGACTGATCTTCCAAATGTATCTCTTTGACATCACTATCTTAGGCATATGTCCCTAAAGGAAATGAAAGTCTTAATATATCTTGCCCCTAGATTTTTCAGGTTTTGATTCATGTGATCATTGTTTATATGGCAAATAAACTTGTAACATGCACAAAAAGTCTAGCATTGTGCCTACATGCGAGCCTTTGGTTCTAGTTCATTTGGACATTTGTGGTCCCATGCCCTATCAATCATTGGGTGGTGCAAAGTAATTCATTTCATTCATTGATGATTATTCACATAACTTCTATGCCTATCCCTTAAAGGAGAAGGCAGAAGTTTTACCTACTTGTCAACACTTTCTTGCTATGGTTGAGAACCAGTCTAGATATAGACTAAAATGCCTAAGGTTTGATAATGGGGGTGAATATGTCTCTAAGGCATTTGAGTAGTTTTGTGATGAGAGAGGTATTATTCATCAATTGACTAACTCCCCTTATACTCAATCCCAACATGGTGTTGTAGAGCGCATGAATAGGACTATTCAAGAGGGAGTCCATAATATGCTTAGTCAAGTATGATCACCACATGCATTCTAGGTTGAGGCAATTAGTACTATTGTTCACTTGATTAATAGATCCCCATGCACTATTCTTGGTGGTAGAGTTACAAAGAAGGTATGGTCTAGCAAACCTTCCTCATGTGCCCATTTTTTAGTCTTTGGATACAATGCATGTTACCATATTCTCAAAGACAAATGCAA
This sequence comes from Lygodium microphyllum, assembly GCF_053477565.2. Taxonomy (NCBI): domain Eukaryota; kingdom Viridiplantae; phylum Streptophyta; class Polypodiopsida; order Schizaeales; family Lygodiaceae; genus Lygodium; species Lygodium microphyllum. The sequence continues at coordinate 72,078,125 of NC_141153.1, forward strand.
CAAGATAGATCCAAAGTTCATCAAATGCATCTTTCTTAGATATGGTGATACAAGTGAGATGGTTGTTGCCTTTGGAATCCATAGGCTCAAAAGGTTATCACATCCATGATGTCATCTTTTATGAGGACAAGATGCATAAGAACCTAGAGCCAGTGATTGAGGTATGCAAGGTGATCTTTCAAGAGGAGCCTCATGTTACAGTACAACCAACCCCAATTAGATAGGATGCAATTGCTGATGATATAGTGGGCCAGGATCCACCTATTATGTAGCATCATGATATTGGATAGAGAGGACATGATGTACAGGCCTCTAAGCCAATCTTGAGACACTCTAATAGAGCCTCGCATTCTCTTGATTATTATGAGCATCTATGCATTATGTCATTATGACAGCCCCTTACTTATGAGAAGGCTATGCATAGAGGTGATAGTTACTCTTGGGAGAGGACCATATAGTCCAAGTTTAACTCACTGTAGAAGAATCATACATAAGATTTGGGTTCCATTTTCCAATGGAAAACATGTATTGCCATGCAAGTGGGTATATAAGTTGAAGACCACGCCTCATCACCCTAAGCCAACAAACAAGGTCCATTTAGTTGCTAAGGATTTTAAATAGGAAAAGGGAGTTAACTTTAATGATATATTCTCTCATGTGGTCAAGGTAGCTACCATTTGCTTGGCTTTGGCCTTGGTTGTGAAAATGGATCTAAACTTGTACCAGATGGATGCTAAGGTGACTTTCTTACATGAGGATATCTATATGCAATAGCCTAAGGGCTTTGTGGAAAAGGGTAGGAAACACCTAGTTTGCAAGCTAAGGAAGAGTCTTTATGGACTTAAGGAGGCATCTAGGGAGTGGTATCACAAGTTTGATGCCTTTGTATATTCACAAGGTTATTCATGCAATGATATGGATATGTGTCTTAAGAAGGCCTGTGATAGTAGCTTTATCATTCTAGCACTATATATTGATGACATACGGATTGCTAGGAGTGCTCATGCTAAGATAGACACTTTGAAGACTTAGCTCAAGAAGAGCTTTGAGATAAAGGACATGGGGCATGCCTCTCACATACTTGCTATGCACATTACGTGCAATCGCTCTAAGGGACTCCTGTATTTATCATAAAAGTACATTCACAAAGTACTTAAGCAGTTCCATATGCAGGGTGGTAAGTCGATCGGTATCCCTTTACCTTCTCATGTGAAGGTTAGTCATGTCGATTGTCCCTAGTGAGATGATGAGAGGGCTGAGATGGCCAAGTTGATGTATGCATCCATACTAAGTAGCTTAATATATGCCATGATAGCTATTAGACATGATATAGCATTTGCACATGGAGTTGTGACTCGTTATATGGTGACACTTGGGAGGTGACATTAGGACAACATAAAGGGTATCATAAGATACCTTAAGGGCACTACATACTTCTACCTTTGCTATGGTAGCTAGGATACTGGAATCATGAGTTACAGTGACTCTGATTATGTAAGACATATAGATAGTAGGAAGTTCTGTGTCTTCATCTTTACTAGAGGTGCAATTTCTTGGATATCTAGGGTGTAGAAATGCACTATCTTGTCTACTACTAAGGCTAAGTACATTGCAACCATAGAGCTTGCAGGGAGGCCCCATGATTAGGCCACTTGGATTCAAACCTTGATATCACACAAATGACTCCTATATTGTGGAATCTATGGTGCCATCTTGTTGGCACATCATCTAATCTCTCATGTAAACACCAAGCATATTGAGGTTCACAACCAGTTTATTTGAGAGGTGGTTGAGAACAAGCAGGCAGAGCTTGTCAATATCTCTATATATGAAAATCTTGAGATATGCTCACTAACAACCTGCCAATGGCAAGATCTCTATGTATGAGAATCATGAGATATTCTCACTAACCATCTCCCAACGAAATGTTGTGCCTTTCTTAGGAAGATGATGGGCATAGGATGAGATGAGTCTATTCCTCATCCAATTGTACTTATACACATTGTAGTTTGTTATTTGTTTCTTGTTTTCTCCTCACTCAAGTATATTTTCCTTTAAGCAGGAGGTCATTGGGAGTAAAAGGCTGCATGTGCCTAGCCACCTACATTTATCTTGTACTTACTACCAGTACATATATAGACTGTAGGTGGCAAAGTTGGCCATCACTATCACTTTATTCCTTCTATGAAAATGGCAAGTCACATATTATGACTGTTGAAGTTTCCACATATCATCTTGCTATCTTTTATGGCTCCAACCTAGCTCTTGCTTCCACTTTTGCTCTCATTCTAGCTCGGCCCATCCACCTTTCACTAAGGATTGCACTACAAACCCATTGTGAGAACTAGCTCTATACAAAGAAGAGTAAGTGCATATTCTTTACAAACAAGACCCACAACATTGCCAAGTTGTGAAGCTTAAGAATTGTATCAATGCCTAATAATCCTATCCTAGAACTTCTACACCAAGCCATCCCCCATGATAAAGAGTACAAGTTGCTCATGGCCAAAGTACTCTAAGAAAGAAGCTTAAATAAATGACAATCCAAGATAAAGGAACTATCATGCAAGCAATTAGTGACTTTACTACCAAGATCTCCTTTTATTTCATAAGGACAAGAAGTTAGGACCAAGAACTTATAGGAAGCTCATAACAATCCAACTGCTAAGATATGCTAAGACTCTCAATGTAGTGAGCAATGGTTATCATGTTAGAATATAGGCATGGGAATCCACCCTAAGCAAGGGTCTATGAGGGTAGATGCATGTGAATGGCCTTAAGGGGCAGGGGAAACCCTAACCCTAGCTTGGCAGAGGCTATATAAATAGCCTATGGGTCACTATCAAGATGTGAGAGAGTGTACCCAAGTTATACTCTAAGCAACTTAGTAAGCAAGATTTTGTTCTTGCTGCAAACTTTGGTTTTCCACATGGTATCAAAGCCTCCTCTGATCCTCTCAGCTTCCTCTATCCTCAGCTTTACTAAGTGCACATGATTTTCCATCATCTTCATCTTTTCCTTCTTACCTCCATAGCCAAACCTTGACCCCTTGACCTTGGAGGGCTTGGAGAGAACAAAGGAGGAGGTTTCAGCTCAAGATTTCTTCTAAACAACTCTTCCTCAACTCAAGGCGACCTAGCATGGCACATCAAAGGGCAAAATAAGGCATCGTAGAGGGCGTCATTGTAGAAATCGTGAACCTGGCACAGATTTTGCAGCCTCCTGTTCAGCTCCTTGGCACAACCTGTAACTAGGCACAATCATGGTGGATGTCATAGGGCTATTGTAGTCCCTACAATAGACCATCCTCACTTAAGAGGGTTTTTCCCAATTCATCTCCTACAGTCTGTTGTGTTCAAAACCCTAGCTGTGGGTCTTCTGGCAGCCATAGCCAAAAAGCTTCAATCTTTTCCATTCTTCAATTTTTTCAATTTCTAAGCTCTAATAGTGATTCGAATCACTGATTGAACAAGATTTGAAAGCTCTATTTCAAAGTCTCTTACCCTCGGTGGACCTCCTTAGTTCATCAAACAACCCACATTTCACATCTCAAGTGGCATAAACTTTGAGATGAGTGCTTGTAAGCACTAATGTTGCATTTTACAATCATGTTGCTAGCTGGATATTGACTCAATCTGGTGTTTTTATCAAAAAATTAAATCCATCAAGTGCTTTGTGCCATTAACCTCTTCTTGCTTGGTTGTAAGGCTATGTGTACAACTATAAACACATAGACCATATCCCAATATTAGTTTGCTACTGGTACATCAGAGATATGAGTATTATTGTACTCTCCTCTAATTCATCCCAGAGCATCAAGTTGATTGATAAGCTATCCTCCACCAAGAACTCCTCTAATAGGCCACATAATCAAGAAGAGCCTGAAGTCGAGTCAAAGCTCACCTCGTTGAAACCTAGGAAAACAGTAAAGCTTAAATCAAGAGTTGTTCGAAGAACAAGACCTCCTAAATCCTATCTTGAGATATTGCATATGTATGATTTCCAACCGTTTTCAACTCTATAACTTTAAAAGTTGGCTATCAGTTCTGCTATTTGGTTGTACTTGGCCACCTGTAAAGGACTAGACACTGCCATTGCTTAAGGAAATAGGTAACACCTTCCTATAATGGCCATGGCCTATGCAGATGTAAGACCTAAAATTTGCAAGTTCAATGGAAAAGATTTCCATCCTTGGCAAGTCTTGGTAAAATACAAAATGATGGAAAGAGGCTGTTGGCCCTTCATAAAAGGGACCAAAGTTATTGACCCATCCAATCCCCTTGACTTAGAAGATGATGAAAGGGCTCAGGCCATCATCATGCTTCATTTAGATGAACCTTTAATTCATCATATTGACCAACTCTCCACTACCAAGGAGAAGTGGGATGAACTTGAAAGGCTCTACAGCGCTACAAGAAAGAACTCCAAGATCTTTCTAAAGACTGAGTTTTTCAGCTTGGAATACAAATAGGGAGAAGATCTAAGCAAGTTTATTTCATGTATGAAGGGGCTTACGGCACAACTTGCCTCCGTTCAAGCACCGATTCATGATGAAGATGCCATTGCCACCCTTCTGAAGTCTATGAAGAAGGTTTTTCCAACCCTTGTGACTACCTTAACTAATATCCCAAGCAGCCCAACCTTGGCAAGTACCATCCAATCTTGCCTGGATGAAGAGAAGAGAAACCATACTGAAGGAACTTCAGCATTTACTTCCCGTGAGCAAGTGTTAGTCCATACCACTTCTACTAAGTGCTCCTTCTATCACAAAAAAGGGCATATTGTAAGCAATTGCTGGAAGAAATATCTTGACAAAATGAAGTGTAATAAATGCAAAAAGACTGGGCATATCACCAGTAGTCCCAATGTTCCAGAAGTAGCTAAGGAATTGGAGGCCAACTTTGCCTCCTAATCCACAGATGACTGACTCTTTTGAGTCTTGTAACATCCTCTACCTATGAATATCCTTGTAGCTTGATTTATAAAGGCGTCCCATTTGATTGAGGGAGGGAACTTTAACATGTCTTGTGATGCAATGCCACCCTAGCATTGAGGGGGGTGTTAGAATATAGGCATGGGAATCCACCCTAAGCAAGGGTCTATGAGGGAAGATGTATGTGAATGGCCTAGGGGAAACCCTAACCCTAGCTTGGCAAAGGCTATATAAACAGCCTATGGGTCACTATCAAGGTGTGAGAGAGTGTACCCAAGTTGTACTCTATGCAACTTTGTAAGCAAGATTTTTTTCTTGTACTTTGAGCTCTCATCTCCCTCTTGTGCACATTCTTCTTGCTGCAAACTCTGGTTTTCTACATATCATTGGGCCAGGAATGAAAAGAGATATCGCAGTATGTGAACCAATGTCTAACCTATCAATGAGTCAAGGTAGAAAGAATTAAGATACTTAGGGAGCTTCAACCCTTTGACATTCCACAAATGATATGGGAGTTAATAAGCATGGAGTATATAGTTGAATTACACATAACTACTAGTGGATATTTCCTCCTATTCTTTTCAAATTCAAAGAGTATCAATTCTATTCTTAAACTTAAAAACAACCTAATTTGGGTGGCTTGATGTGGTTTTGTCTATAGTTTGGTTGTTAGCAACCTCCACATTGGCATCAATGATAGATTCATCAGCCTTGATGACAACTTGATGAGTACAAGTTCCTTTGCTACAGTTCCATGCCTTTTGGGTGCCATTACAAATCGAGGAATGATACTTAGTAATTGATGTAATGTTCTTCCATGTCAAGATGGGTGTGGTGATGAGGGGAAAACCAAAGGAAGGTGGAGGAAAAGTAAAACCTCTTCTCTTCTCTCTCCCCATCTACCCACCCCCAACACACACATGTGTATGTGAACTATCTATATCTATGCATGTGTGCGTGGATGCATATGTGCACACACACACACATTCATCAAAGGAGGAGTAGCATGGGTGCAACATGACAAATAAGGGGGGCTACAACATATATACAATGAGAGGGGGACACAGTTTAATGGTCATGCAAGGTTGGGAGGGTTGCATATAATAGGGAAGGAAGGAGCAATAGGTTCCTCTCCTTCTCTCCCTCTCTTCTCCACTTTGAACTCTATGTCGCCCCCCCAACACACACGTGTACGTGAACTATCTATATGTGTGCATGTGTATGCATATGTGGACACACATGCGCGCGTGCGTGCGCGCGCGCACACACACACACATCAAAGGAGTAGCATGGGTGTAACATGACAAATAAGGGAGGTTGAAACATATATGCAAGGAGCGGGACACAGTTTAATGGCCATGCAAGGTGCCCCCCCCCCCCCCCCCCCCCCCAATGCACACATGTGTATGTGAACTATCCATATGTGTGCATGTGTGTGTGGATGCATATGTGTACACACACACACACACACCCGTCAAAGGAGGAGTAGCATGGGTGTAACATGACAAATAAGGGGGGTTGCAACATATATGCAAGGAGGGGGACACAGTTTAATGGTCATGCATAGTTGGGAGGGTTGCATATAATAGGGAAGGAAGGAGCAATAGGTTCCTCTCCTTCTCTCCCCCTCTTCCCCACTTTGAACTCTATGTCGCTCCCCCCCCCAACACACACGTGTATGTGAGCTATCTATATGTGTGCATGTGTGCGTGGATGCATATGTGTACACACACACGTGCACACACATGCACGCACGCACCCGCACGCACATGCACGCACACACGCGCACGCACACACACACACACACACACACACACACACACACACACACACACACACACACACACACACACACACACACACACACACACACACACACACACACACACACACACACACACACACACACACACACACACACACACACACACACACACACACACACACACACATTGAAGGAGTAGTAGCATGGGTGTAACATGACAAATAAGGAGGGTTGCAACATATATGCAAGGAGGGGGACACAATTTAATGGTCATGCAAGGTGCCCCCCCCCCAACACACGTGTATGTGAACTACCTATATGTGTGCATATGTGCATGGATGCATGTGTACACACACACACACACACACACACACACACACACACACACACACACACACACACACACACACACACACACACACACACACACACACACACACACACACACACACACACACACACACACACACACACACACATCAAAGGAGGAGTGGGTGTAACATGACAAATAAGGTGGGTTGCAACATATATGCAAAGGGGGGGAACATAGTTTAATGGTCATGCAAGGTCGGGAGGGTTGCATATTCCTCTCCTTCTCTCCCCCTCTTCTCCACTTTGAACTCTGTGTCACTCCCCCCCCCCAAAACCAAAATCCCATCTTCATGGTAGCTAAACAAACTAAAGGGGTGGTGAGAAAAATCATTCTTATTATGTTACATTTAAATAAGAAGGGGGTCAAGTGGTGATTCACATACACGAGGATAAGAAGAGGCCTACTATATTACAAATTGTGACTACTTCAAAAGTAGAAATAGTTGATGCCTAACTGAGTCACAACTTGCTAAGTGAATCTCTAACACAAAAATGTAAAAGGAATTTGTACATAGCACAAGAATGAGTAGATGTTGCAAAAATTAGTGTATTGAATCTTTCTTTGAAACAATAATTTTTTTTCTAAAGATCATAGATTGGAATTTGAATAGTACAAGCTCATTATAAATTAGTACCATTTAAAGCTATCATGTTTAGTGCTTTGAGTAAAATAAGATGTACAACACTCTATTTCTTTTTTTCCCTAAGTACCTAAAAAGTATAGAAGGTGTACCACCCAACACGTTTATGAATTTATTAATTTAAAGATGTAGCTAACAAGCACAAACAATAATGTGTAGCTCACCAACCAATTCCTTTTTACCTAAAAAGTATAAAACTTGTACCATAATATGTGCTTTCACATGACAACTTATTCACTTAGGGCATTGTGAAGGCTCCTAAATCCAATGAAATATTCATCCAAATGCCTATTTGTGTATAATGACATGTATTGAATCTCACAAATCTTTTTCACAACTTAATTATTCATGTCTTTTGACCTTTTTCGTCCCGTATTAGCTACTTTCATGTGATAGGGTACATGAAAGTTATTAGCCTAATGAGCTTGGGTACATGAAATTTAGGAGCCTAATGAGCTTGGGTCGTGTAGTGTGATAAGGAGAATGAGCACAATTTCTCCTCCTCATGTAAGGTGGGCACATGTAATAGAGCATCCTATTGAGCTTTACTCATTCATTCTTGCAAGACACATCTATGGGGCTTGGATTGGGACATGCATGCTTTGGGATGTTTAAGCTCAATCCTTTCTTTTCATGGCCTTGTGTGTGTTCCATTTCTTTGCATAGCCACCAATTGCCTACCTTGTGATCATGCTTCAAATGATAGAAAAAATCTCCAAGCCTTTGGAAGAGAATAGAAATTTATGGAAGATCACAATAGAAATATGTGCAAGAGAGCATGAAGAAAGAATTTATATTATCCCAAACTAAAGATACAATTCATAGTAAATGATGTTATTATCCACTTATGCACTCTTATTCATGGGGCCTTAGGGGCAATCCATGTCTTCAAATAGTGATAAAGGGCATCCAATCATAGATGCATGTGGAGTAACTCTAGGGGTAGAGTCATTGTCTCCCTAAAGGGCCCACTCTAAGGGTTGGACCTCAAACTCCACAATAGGAATCCAACTACTTTCCATAGCCTAAGTAATAAATTGCCATGATTAGTTTACATTTACTCTTAGCACTGCGCCATCTTATATAATGAATTTGATTCCCAAAGTTTGCAAGTTCCCCTTTTGAAAGGTGTAGATCTCTTGGCTAGCAAAGCCTACTTCAATTACTACTAAAGTAGAATGTTTAAAAACATTTGCTTTATGAAAGTGCTAATATCATTTGCTAAATTTAGAGTAATACTTAAAAAGATTTAGGATTTGAGTAAAATCTCATAAAGACAAAAGCATTTAGATGAAAGACCTAGTTAAGATTGAAATAAATGAATCAACCCTATAGGCCATTTGATTAGAATGATTGGTTTATGTTATGGTAATGTTGGCTTATGATTCACATCTTCCTATGAAGATAAGATTTCATGGATATTAAATAAAACATTGCCTCATGGCAGCGAATCTGTGATTGTGGAATTTTAATGTGACTATTATTGGTAGGCATTTATTAGATGATCATAAGTCAAAGTTAGCAATGCCTTTTGAATTTTTTGAGATTCTAAATGATTTTTGTATTTGACTAAATACTTGTGATATTGATTTTCAATTCTAGTTGTGGTTAACTTTAGGCATTAAAATGTATATGTCTTCTTCTAACAATGGAGGATTAGCAATAACTACAATAACTGATGGAATTCCCTTAAAAGGTTTCAACAAACTAATATGGAAAGAATTATGAATTTGCCAATGAGGAGGAATCCCCAAACTAAATGTATATCTTGAAGCTAAATTAGAATTTGGATGCGTTTCAGTGTTTTTAGTCTCCTCTTTTCAATCGAAAGGCATAATAGAGCTATAAAATCTATCAAACCATGATTATATTACTTCTATAGGTAGACTATAGTCTTAATTTATTTCAAACTATCTATATCATAAAGTAATGAGAGTTTGTTTATTTTTGTGAATAATCACTACTAGAATTTGATATTATCATTAGCTAAAGTGTTAGTTGCTCAGATATCAACATCTGTAATATTTATAGAGATAGGTAAACTTTCTCAATAGGTGCTTTGCCAAAATTTGAATAAATAAATAATCTCAATTTGATAGCTAGATAATTAAGATATATAGACATTAAAGTACATAGATTCCTAGATTATCTTAATGACTATCCTCTGAATAGCAAATAATCACAATTCAATGACTCAGTCGCTCAAACAAAGACTTGGTCTCTCAAACAAAAATAATTCATGTAATCTTTTAGTGATGTTTTAATATAAGATCACAAAAATAATGGGCTAGCAAACACTATATCAAACAACTACTCATGCTACTCAGAGTAAAATAAACACAGAGAAGGATATTGAATGCAACAATAATCTACATGCCCTAACTTTTGTACAAAAGAAAATAAGACAACATGATATCCTTAAGCGCAAGAGGACCAGCCAATCATAGTGTGACTTCTAAACCCTACATTTATGCAAATTTTCATGAGGCTTCTTAGAAATCAAATGTGCGATGTTCTATTTTATGAGGTCAAAATAAGAATTCAATTTAGATAAGCTAGATTGTTAGAGTATCCTAGGAGTATAATACATGCACACATCTCTTGAAAAAACATTCTCATGCAATATGCTATCTTTAGAATATTAAAAGTGAACTTTCCATACGAAAATATGTATGAAAAGAGGCATACCTGATGTTAGCTTTTCCCGATTAGTTATCCCGTGCATAGGCTGATAGCTCCTCAAGTTGTGAAATTCACATAAGTCTTGTACTAATATGGGTTGTGACTTGCCTCCCAGTGAATATGTCCTTATGTTAAAGTTAGCTTCCATTGTATTTAATGTATAGTGGAATGCACTTTAAAATGTATATACAGAACTAAGGCTTAAGATAAATGATGTCCGCTCAATAAAACTATTTTTTCTAAAGAATTTGATTGAGACTATTAGTTTAGAAGCCTTGAGAAGTATAGGGTTATAAATAACATGAGGTAAATAATGTCTAAGGAAGTTTCTACATGACAATGCTAATGCAAAAACTTTAAAAACATGAAAGAATAATATGTATCTAATATAAACATGTATTCTTACTATCATATTGAAGGAGAGTATCAATATTACTAAATTTAATGTTAAATTTAAATTTTTAATAGAGCATCTCTTTTTTCCTATTTTCATTCAATTTTATTATTATTATAATTCTAAGCCCTTTTACAAAATCTCATAGTAAATTACAAGTATATAGATAGTTTTTTTGTAAATGAAGTATTTGACTAAAGTTAAAATTTAATCAATACAAGCAATTTTTAATGTCTTAATGAAGTTAAAAGCAAAACTTCAAATGTTTATTAAACTTGAAACAAAGAAGCTGAACTTCAGCTTAGGCTAGTGGAACTAAAAAAGCTATGCTTTCTCTCAAAGTACCAAGGAATGTCAACTAGCAGCTAGCTATTGTGCAAATTAATGATGGCACAAATAGAATTGACTATTTGATCTCAGATGGTGGGGTACCTCAAGCTTGAGTTAGTAACCTCTTTCAGTGTAGTCATACCATTGCCTCGTCGTAATGGTAGTTGTTAATCAAGGGAGGACTATTATACATAAAAATATGCAACCCAAGGTAGGGCCATATGATGGAGGGGATGAATGGTGTGGATTGCAACAATTTGAGATAGAGATAGAAATCGAAGGTAGTTTTGGCTCATGCAATGGTGGCAACCAAATGTAGAGGCTCAACAAGTTTTATTGGTGGTATGATGATGTGACTAGAACTTGAAAGACATCAATTCCATATTAGCCCCATGTGGATTGGTAGATCATGGGGTGTCGAGCTAATGTGGCCATGGTGCTACCCATGTGAAAGACTAAATAGTAGGTATGGCAACTTAGCTTCAATGAAAGTGGCTATTTTCTTTGTTGGAGTTGATCTTGAATTTGGGCCACCTTTGCTTGGATTAACTTCTAGAGGATGAAGCATCTATCTCTATAGAATGAAGGCCATAGTCGTCAGGGGAGTGATTCATCGGCAGGACAAAGATTAGTTGGAGGGATGGAAAGCAAGTTTGTAACATTGAAAAGCTTGGGTCTAAGTTTTTTTAAAAAAATTCAAAATTAGCCTTTGGTAAGGAAAAAAGACAAAACTATTTGACAACAATCCAAATGTCAAGTACTGGTTGGTCGATTATCACTATGGAATTTGGGGGGTAAGCAAGAAAGACAGAGACTTGGGTTGTAGTAGGTGGTTTTAGAAGTGTGGCTATGGTAGAGTTGCATGGTTGAGGTAGAGTTGCATTGGTAGGGGTGGATGGAAGAGATTCATGGCTTGAGGTAAAACCACTTTGAGAAGGCAAAACCACATACTTAGTTCATTACTTCACTGTCTTGTGGAAGGATCAATTGTTTAGGCATTATGAAGGTGTGGGCACTCCTTTTAAGGTGAATAAGAAAGAAAAATAAATCACGAATCATGCAACAAATAGAGAAAATCCACAATAAAATAAAAATGATCGTATTTTCATAGTGAATTTTGGTAAATATCGTAAATACCTAACAAAAATAGCTATATGTTTATTCCAATGAATTTGGACAACAAACAACATTTCTCCTCTTGAACAACATGAGTTTCTTCCTCTTCTTCATCTTGAAAAGCATCAACTTTATGAAGCTTGCCAATGATGATTTTACAAAGTAGGAGAATTGGACTTCCTTTAGTAACTACTCTTAACATGGTGTAAAAATGGATGGATGAGACAAGATATAGATCTATTTATGGTGTTTTTTAATGAGAAGCAATGCAATCATTCTATGATGTAGTCAAGTTCTCAAGCATGAGTTTCTACATCCTACGAACATCCATGTCTAGGATCATTTGCTATAGCAATGATTCTTCCATATTATGAGACAAAAGCGTACAATTATAAAGCATACTCCAATGAGGAAAGGTCCTATTACAAGGTGGCTCAATGAAATCAACCTCTAAAGAACCATTGCCTATATTGAAACTATTGGGGGTTAAAGGCCACATGTGCCTAACTGCCTATATTTATCATGTACTTACTACCCACACACCTGTACACTACAAGTGGTGACCACCCATCACTATCACTTTATTGTTTAATCTTACTATGACAATAGAATAATGGAAGGCATGTCATGCATTGTAACTGTTGGATTTTCCACATATCATCTTGCTCTCTCTTCTTGCTCCAACCTCCATAGTGCTTACTTTCTTCTTTTGCTTGTGCTCTCACTCTTGATCATCCTTTATGCATTTCAAAGGGGGCATTCAAGGAGCACCGTCAACATTGACTTCAGCTTGGGAAGAGAGATTCACTTACAACTTTCTTGGCAACTACCTACCCATTCAGATATGCATCAATCATATCCATCCCCGAATTACTTCCACAACTTTTAGGCTTGATCTAGACCTTCCCTAGGATCATTTGAGCATCCCTAAGTGGTCTCAAGCTTTGGAGCAGCTAGCAACCCTCCTAGATAGGTTTAGATGTTTGTGCTTGGTATCTAGGTTGATCTTCTTCAATATGTCTAGCTCAACCTTCATCTTCAGCTCTTGCTTAGGCATTGGCACATCTTGGGTAGTTTGGCTTGATCTTGAGCATCATTTGAGGAGTTTGAAGTCAACCATTGATTCATAGTTCAAGGCAAATTGTTGTTCACTATTTGGGGTGGCATACATTGGATTGTTTAATACTTCACTAATGCTTATAGGGCAATTTTTTAATGCTCCGATGATGTATTTGATGCTTGGGAAAGCTTCTTGGATCAACTAGAGCTTGTTTAATTCAACATTTGGAAGGTTTGTTGCTACCATACCCTGTGGGGGCAGAAAGCATACATAGTGAATGCTTATGTATTTGATACCTACATGCTTTCAAGAAAGGCCACATGGTTTTCTTGATGCTTGCCACAGATACATATACACAAATATACTTATGTTGGGTGTTGATCTTAGATATTGAGCTTGGATATTTACACACTTGAAGTGGCTACTTGATTTGGAGCTTTATCAATTACAAGCTTGGTCACTTGTGTTATGCATATGCTCTAGGATGTGCATTCGATGCTTCTTAGATTCCCAGATGCTATCACACTTATGTCTTGAGCTTGCATTGCTCTTTGCTATTCCAGACTTTGTTCTAGTGGGAGTACTTTGACATTTTCATCACAGAGCTTGCCTTATTAGAGACAACATAAGTCTCTTGTTCATATATATATATATATATATATATATATATATATATATATATATATATATATATATATATATATATATATATATATATATATATATAAATATAATACCAGTGCTTCCTCCGGTCAGATGGGTTTGTTAGCTTTGGATATGTGCTTGGTTATGTACTTGAGCTTCATTATTCATATGCAATGAGTTAGTTGTATACTGGTGGATCTTTGCTACTTTTAGAGACCTCTTATGCATAATTGGCTTATGTACATGCTGCTCTTTTGCTTAGAAATGCATCTACATACATGACATCTTTGGGTCTCTATCAATATTTGGTACCCTAGAGGTTTATGCTCATTCTTGTATACTACTAGTTGCATTTTGAATGCTACCCGGAATTCTTGGCATTGGAAGTTTTCTATTTTGGCCTTTTTCCTTATAGTTGCATACTTTTTTACTATAGTTTTATGGACAACAATTTTAAAATTCAAATTTCAGTCAATTTTTTAAGAGCAAACACTTGGTTTGAGCATTTTAGTGCATTTGTTTTGTGGACAACCAACCATACATTATATTGCAACTTATCTCTTATATTTAGTTTTGGGTTGATTTTGGGGCTAATCTATTGCTATTACAATAGTCCGTTCCATTTGCTTTGCAGTCATAATGGCATCTGCTTCAAGTGCTTCTAGGGATAGTGCCATTTTCAACATAAACAAGTTGGATGGCAATAACTTTGATTATTGAAAGACCTAGATATTGCAAGTTTTGGTTCAAAGAAGAATAAAATTAAACCATTGAAAACTTAAGGGATAAAGTCTGAAGAGTATGATGTTGAGCTTGAGTTGAACTTGACGAGTTGTGTATTCTTCATGGATAAACAAAGATTTGCTTGACGATTGTATTGGCTTAGAAACTCATGGATCTTTGTATGAAGGATGACATTGATATGCCTTCTCACTTGAATGAGTTTCGTTCTATTTCTAGATAGCTTACTTCGTAGGGGATTATCTTTGAGAAGCATGTCATGGCTATGTTCTTGCTTGTCACTCATCGTGAGTCTTGGGATACTTTCTACACTTCCATAAGTATAAATGCTTCTACATATGGTTTTAAGCTTAAGGATTTAGAGGGTGCATTGCGCATTGAGGAAGTACATAGAAAGAATATTAATGCAACTCATGCTTCTTATGTACTCACTATTAGAGGCCGTAATGATGGCAAATATGGGAATGACCATCGTGGCAAAGATACACACTAGGGCAAGTTAAACTCGAGATCTCATGGGTGGGCAAGGCCATGGTAAATCCCATGGCCCCAAGTCATCTCTTACATGTCATTATTACGGATATCAAGGTCATATTTGGCCACATTGCCATAAAATGCACTAAGATAGATGAGATAAAGGCAAGGGAAAAGTGTAAGATAATGCTAAGACTTCAGATGAGCGTAGCATCACAAAGTCTACTGTCAAGATTGAGGAGATAAATGCATTGGAGTATAGTTTTGATAAATACATTTTGACAACTTCTTCACCTAATGTCCACAATTGTCTGACACTTGGCCATCTTTCTTTTAGTGTTGGCTTCTTGATTTGAGGGCTTCCATTCATGTGACCACGCATCGTACTTGGTTCTATACCTATCATCCTATGACAGGTTTTGTGAGATTGGGAGATGATCGTGTGTGTGATATTGTTGGCATCAAGAATGTTTCTTCGCAGTTTGCTACTAGTACTTTATTTATGTTGCATGATGTGCCATGTGTTTGTTTTGACTAAAAGCCTTATCTTTGTATGATAGTTTGTTGATGCTCAGTATCATGTTTCATTTGGCGATTCTACATAGAAAATAACTTGTTGAAACCTCATTTTGGCTAGATGCACCGAGAACAATAGTCTTTATCCCTTACTTGTATTTGGCACCACTAATCATATTTTGGTTATGATTGATCTTTCACATATATCTCTTTGGCATCACCGTATTGGGCATATGTCCCTCAAAGGAATGAAAGTCTTGACTTGTTTATAGTATCTTCCACCCCCTATGGACTTTTCATTTTTTGATTCATGTGATCATTGTTTATATAGCAAGCATACTCATAACATGCACAAAAATTCAGGCATTATGTATATGGGTGAGCCTTTGCCTCTAGTTCATTTGGATGTTTGTGGTCCCATGCCCTACCAACCATTGGGAGGTGCGAAGTATTTCATTACATTCATTGATGATTGTTTACGTAAAGTTTGGTCCTATCTCATAAAGGAAAAGTAAGAAGTTTTGCATAATTTTTAGCACTTTCCTGCTATGGTTGAGAACTAGTTTGGATATAACCTAAAATACCTAATGTTTGATATTGGGGATGAATATGTCTCCAATGCATTTGAGCAGTTTTGTGATTTGAGGGGTATTAAGCGTTAGTTGACCAGCCCTTACACCCCACCCCAAGGTGGGGTTATAGAGTGCATGAAAATGACTATTCAAGAAAGAGTTTGTAATATGCTTAGTCAAGCAAGATCACCACATGTATTCTGGGTTGAGGTAGTGAGTATTGTCATTCATTTGATTAATAGATCCTCGTGCAATGCTCTTGGTGATAGAGTTACAGAGGAGGTATGGTCTACAAGCCTCCCTCATATTCCCATTTGCAAGTCTTTAGATGCAAGACATTCTACCGTATTGTTAAAGACTAATGCAGATCAAATACATCTTTTTTGGATATGGTGATAGAGGTGAGATGGGCTATCGCCTTTGGGATCCATAGGCTTAGAAGGTTATCCATAACCATGATGTTATATTTCATGAGGGCAAGATACATAAGAAACTAGAGCCAAGTGATTGAGGTATGCAAGGTGATCTTTCAGGGGGAGCCTTCTATTACTACATAGCCAACCCTAGTTATACAACCTACCAAATTGATGATGATGTAGTAGCCTAGGATCCGCTATTGTGCAGGATCATGATGTTGGATAGACAGGACAATATATACAAGCCCCTAGCTAGTCTTGTGATGCTTTAATAGGGCCTCATGTCCTCCCGATCGTTATGAGCCCTCTATGCATTATGTCATGGTGATAGATTCTAGTGAGCCCCTTACTTATGAGGAGGCTATGCACGAAGGTGATAGTCACCTTTGGAAAAAGGTCATGCAAGTCTAAGTTTGACTCACTGCAGAATAATCATAAATGAGATTTATTTCCATTGCATAATGGAACTAAAGTTGAAGAGCACCCATGGTCACCCTAAGCCAACATACAAGGCATGTTTGGGATTTTGATGAGATAATCTCCCCTATGGTCAAGATAGTTACCCTTTGCCTAGTTTTGGCCTTGGTTGCATAGATGGGTTTGAACTTATACCAGATGGATGTGAAAACAAACTTTTTACATGGGGATTTGCATGAGGACATCTATATGCAATGGAAAAGGGTAGGGAACACCTAGTGTGCAAGTTGAGAAAGAGTCTTTATGGAGATAACCAAGCATCTAGGGAATGGTACCATAAGTTTTATGCTTTTATGCATTCACACAAGGTGATTCCCATAGGGATATGGGTCTATGTCTTTACATGAAGAAGGCCCGTGATGGTAGCATTATCATTTTGGTACTATAGGTTGATGACATGTTGATTGCTAGGGTACTCATGCTGAGTTGGATGCTTTGAAGACTTAGGTCAAGAAGATCTTTGAGATGAAGAACATAGGGCATGCCTCTTACATACTTAGTATGCATATTATGCACAATCGCTCTAAGGGACTCCTTTACTTATCACAAAAGGAGTACATTCACAAAGTCCTTGAGCAATTCCATATGTAGGGTGGTTAGTTGATTGGCATCCCTTTATCTTCTCATGTGAAGTTGAGTTAGGAAAATTGTCACAAGTCAAATGATGAGAGAGCCAAGATGGCCAAGCTCCTGTATGCATCCGTAGTGGGTAGCTTGATGTATTCCATGATAGCCACTAGAACTAACATAACATTTGTAGTGGGAGTTGTGGCTTGTTATATGGCAACATTTGACAAGCGATATTAGGATGCCATGAAGGGTTAAAGAGAAAATTGAGATCGACTCCTATCCTCATTCAATAGACAAAATGGCCTACCAAACATACAAATGTTTTGATAGGACATGCAATAAAAGCGTAAACTAGTGTAAAAAGTAGTGTAAATAGGAAGTTTTAAAAGGGGAAGGATTTGCATATGGGATGGAGTTCCTTCAAGGTTCCCCAACTCTATCATAATTTGTAAACAAGCCACATGTCCATAAAATGGACAAAACCTCAATTCTTTCCTCATTATGGCAACCTTGTGGGGCTATATTCATTCTTGTTGCCACAAAGTGACACAAACAACCGTTTAATTAGGGTTTGGAGTTTTAATGTAAAATCTTATTGTGTAATATACTATTTGTCATTTGTTGCCATTGCATCTTCTTAAGCCTAAGTTCTTATATTTACATTGTGAGCTTGAGCTCAATTTGAGAGTACTAGCAAGAACTAAGTGTGAGAAGTGAGAGGTGAGTGTTGAGAGATTCTCTTATGTTCTTTTTCTTACTATTGTTATTTGTCTTTCTTTCTTTTCGTCTTAAAATCCACATCCCATGCTCTATTTGGTGTCTTGGTTTGCATGAGAAGTGAGCAAAAGGCTATTAAATATACAATAGTAAGGTTAAGCTAAAAGAAGTGATTCTTGATACGATCTAGTGCTACATGGTTGTCAAGTATATTGAAGGAGTGTAGGCATAGGATTGGCCTTGTTTTGTAGCAAGCTATCAATTTTAGATGCCATTTTCTCCACAATTAAAAAAAATTATGACTTGATTCATGGTCATAATTGCATTCTTCCATGACTTAGTGAACATTATTCATGTACTATCAAGGGTGTAAGAAAGTAGCTCCAATAAAAAATTGCACTTACATAACATGAATATTTTCTCTCTAGATTGTAATGATGGATGTACATATTAGAGATTTTGCCTCATAGTGTTAGGTGCAAGCTATCAAATTTTGCTAAAACAAGGATCTTGTTAGAATTCATGGCTGTAGGGTGGATGTTAGTGTCATCATTATTGTTGTTGTTGCTATTGATTTTATCTAAGCATTTTCAACAATGAAGAAAACAAATTTTGAGTTTCAACTTATCAATGAGATGCTTGCTCTTCATAAGATAGAAAATGCAATGCTTGGAGCATATATAACAATAGGAATGAAAAGAGGGTAGATTGTGGGCCCAAAAGTGCAAGTAAAGCACTAAAAGAGTAGAATCCAATAAAATATATTTTTAGGTTCAAGTGGGAGTTTTGCCATGCTTTGTTATCTCTTTTAGTGAAAGTGATAGAACATGCTAAATAAGAAAGTAGGCAATGTCAAAAAGTTGTGATACCATGTGGAATGTTTATGACACAATGTGACTGTTCTAGCTTGTGTTGAAAAATGATAGGTTCATTAGCAAGCAAGCAAGAAGGAATTGAGACATAATGATGACTATAAATTTTCAAGAGCATTTACTCATGTAGTTAATGTATGGTACATTTTGACAATGTATTAAGTATGCTAGCTTTTGCGAAGCTTTGGAGGTGAAGGACAAGAACCTTATATATGTCCCCTTGATTGAAGATGTATAATCGGGAAACTTCATGAAGAACCTCATATATATCCCCTCAATCTAAGATATATAATTAGGAACTTCATGAATAGCAAATTTTAGAGTTAGGATATTAAGAATGATGTGAAAATTAAAGGTTTCCATAGCCTTTTGTAGACTAATATGATTATAAATTTGGTTGGACCCATCTTAATGTCAACATGTCCAACTCCATCCATGCTATAATAAGGGTATTGTAAAGATAAGACTAAGGTCTTATTTGCACCATCACTAATCATGAAGAACTCAAGCTCCCATGATGCATGATGCCAAGAATAGAATTAGATCAACCGAGACAAGGTTGGGGCCCAATATTGCTAGAAACAATTCACTCTAGAAGTGTTTGACAACTTAGAGTTATCTCAATAGGCAAATGAGAAGTCCCAAAGGTAGATACACATGCCACATCACAATCACCTCAATGGACCAATCATCATGCTACCCCACAAATGTAAGGTTGAACTCACTCAATTATCCCATTTATTCCATGCTAGCATATTGTACACAATGAAATGCACTTCCCACTTGTTGATAGGGACACAAATTGCAAGTTGTCACAAGAGGGAAAACATCACTTATATCTATAAACACCCCAACACATATGAATGCACAGGTTGTTTTGGTTTGAGATGCAAGATAATGTACGATCTATAAAAGTGATAACCACAAAGTTCACACCTTTGTATGACATTCTCTAGGTTTAATGGTAGGGTTGACGAAAGTGAACATTAAAAAACAACTAACAAATGGCATAACAATTTGTTACTTGAGTGGTCAACCGCATCTTTTTAACTCATGGACAATGTGGTTGTAGAAAGCATGGGAAACATTTAGTGCGCCAACACAAACACGTGCATTCACACATGCACACACCCCGGCCTCCCCCACACACACACACACACACACACACACACACACACACACACACACACACACACACACACACACACACACACACACACACACACACACACACACACACACACACACACACACACACACACACACACACACACACACACACACACACACACACACACACACACACACACACACACACACACACACACACACACACACACACACACACACACACACACACACACACACACACGTCTCCCCCCTCCCCCCTCTCTCTCTTTCTCTCTCTCTCTCTCTCTCTATATATATATATATATATATATATATATATATAGTTAAGAACATGGAAAATCTTTATTTGCCATGAATCTATGTTAGACTCT
The DNA here is from genome assembly GCF_053477565.2 of Lygodium microphyllum. Taxonomy (NCBI): domain Eukaryota; kingdom Viridiplantae; phylum Streptophyta; class Polypodiopsida; order Schizaeales; family Lygodiaceae; genus Lygodium; species Lygodium microphyllum. Next base: position 72,098,920 of record NC_141153.1, read on the forward strand.
CAAAGCTATATAAAAACATTCTAGATAGCTGAATTATATTGACAATATGTACGATTGTTTGACAAGATCACAATATGTTCTTTAAGGGAGATATTTTAATTTGATAAAATACTTGGGCATAACATATCTACATGGTGGGAATAGATTTTATGAAAGAAAGAGCTATAAATCAATGATTATTGCTTTTTAAGAGAGGACTAAACCTCTTGGCATAATCCCTTTCACATGCCAAGACTTTGCATTCATGCAAATTGATCTAAACAGTTGTAGCTTTAAGAACTAAGCTACTATTATAAACTTGAAACTTTCTTGTTTACTTAGTAGCAAAATAAAGTTTTGTTAACAATGGCAAGTTATAGAGAGGGTCCCAGCTCCCTGAGCTGAAAATGTGCACATTTATAGCATCTAGGAGCTCAACCAATTTAAACCACAACTATTGTGCATGGATAGACATGCACCATGTAAAAGTCTTTAATTGTTCGTGCAAGAATTAATGAACCTTTATCCTAAATAACCATATACATACACTTGAGCAAAAATCAAAGTGTACAAACTACATTGCATGTAGATAAGCCCTTAGTTTATGTTTAAAATGTCTAATGTATCTATAAACATATGTCAAGATCCTGTGTATGTGTTTTTAAATCCACTTTTGATGAGCACTAGATCTGCACACGTGGGCATGTATAGGATTGATTTATTGTAATGTCCATTCATTCATACCATATGTTAATATTGGAGACAAAGTTCCCCAAATCCCACATGACAATGTATAAGCATCTTGCTCATCTAAGTTGGTCAATATTATTAGGTTCTTGACCTAAAACAAATCATTCTCATGAACTTTAACAAGACAATAGTTAATTACTTTCTCACATATCCAAAGATATGTGTTCATACTTTTGGATAGAGGTTGATAGTGAAATGTTGAGACAAGCACATTATTTGTGTGCAATATTTTCAATAACTTCAAAATAACATCATATTAAAAGAAGATTTTCAACAATAAAGGTTCCATACTTATCCAAATGTGTCCACATCTTACACTTGGATAATTGGCCTTAGAAGTATCACTAACTCTTACCTTACCTTATTTGTGAGATTTCAACAATAGATGGCTAAGTATGCCTCTTAGTGCTTATACTTTGAGATCATTTGTTTATGCAGTTTCCTCCTAAAAACATAAAAGGAAATGATGTAAGACATGTGTAGGTCCTTTGACAAGAATCTCCTTAACTGCATGTGCAGTAACTTTGAGACCTCAATATAAATATTCATGTTGAAAGGTTTGGTTCATGTTTGCAAATGAATAGTGCATGGTGGTGACTTACCAACTAAGTAGAGTCATCTTGTCAACAAAATGGAAGAATTAGACCATCGAAAGCTATGCATCATGTAATAAACATGTCACATATTCAAGAAGCCATTGTGTTTGTGATTTTACAATTAGTTTGAGAATTTAGCAATTAATGACAAGTGACATTTGTGAAAGTTCTAGATCTAGAGTCAAAGCAAAAAGTCCTACAAATATTAAGATAGTATACATTGCTACTTTGGAACTTTCACTTTTGTGTCCCTATCTTGGTCACAATAAATGTAGTCCATAGAGTTGCACAATGAATATACTACACTATGTTGTCCTATGATTAACATTGTTTTAATCTTTTAGCTTATATTAAAGCACAACTCAATGAGAGAGAGAGAGAGAGAGAGAGAGAGAGAGAGAGAGAGAGAGAGAGAGAGAGAGAGAGAGAGAGAGAGAGAGAGAGAGAGAGAGAGAGAGAGAGAGAGAGAGAGAGAGAGAGAGAGAGAGAGAGAGAGAGAGAGAGAGAGAGAGAGAGAGAGATGTGTTGACATGGTAGGAACAATCCAAAGATGTCATCTAGTGGTATTGTCGTGGTTTACTTTGTGTGTGGGGGGGGGGGATGATTTAACATGGATGTGGTAGGAACAATGCTAATATGCTTTCAAAGCATATATGAGAGAGAGAGAGAGAGAGAGAGAGAGAGAGAGAGAGAGAGAGAGAGAGGGAGGGAGGGAGGGAGGGAGGGAGGGAGGGAGGGAGGGAGGGAGGGAGAGGGAGGGAGGGAGCGGGAGAGAGAGAGAGAGAGAGAGAGAGAGAGAGAGAGAGAGAGAGAGAGAGAGAGAGAGAGAGAGAGAGAGAGGGAGGGAGGGAGGGAGGGAGGGAGGGAGGGAGGGAGGGAGGGAGAGGGAGGGAGGGAGCGGGAGAGAGAGAGAGAGAGAGAGAGAGAGAGAGAGAGAGAGAGAGAGAGAGAGAGAGAGAGAGAGAGAGAGAGAGAGAGAGAGAGAGAGAGAGAGAGAGAGAGAGAGAGAGAGAGAGAGAGAGAGAGAGAGATGTTTTGACATGGTAGGAACAATCCAAAGATGTCATCTAGTGGTATTGTCGTGGTTTACTTTGTGTGTGTGTGTGGGGGGGGGGATGATTTAACATGGATGTGGTAGGAACAATGCTAATATGCTTTCAAAGCATATATGAGAGAGAGAGAGAGAGAGAGAGAGAGAGAGAGAGAGAGAGAGAGAGAGAGAGAGAGAGAGAGAGAGAGAGAGAGAGAGAGAGAGAGAGAGAGAGAGAGAGAGAGAGAGAGAGAGAGAGAGAGAGAGAGAGAGAGAGAGAGAGAGAGAGAGAGAGGTCATGTAGTTGTGTTGTCATCCTTTGATAACTATTTTGTTTTAGTAAGAAGAAGTCAAAACTTGAATGACCCCAATGAAGGCAACAAGTTAAAGGGAAGAGAAGCCCATGGTATTGCTTTTCTTTGCACACACTTAACTCCAACATTTGAAGATGTTGCTTTGAATCACTTCAAAAGTGTAAAAATAGAATGGCTTAGTATTGTAGATGTATTAACTCCATATACTAGTGAAAGGTTTCTAAAACTAGTTGGTATGCTTTTGAAAGTTCGGAAGTTACTAAGCAAAGATGTCAGTCTTTTGCAAAGTTTTCAATAAGGTGCACTTACAACCACCTATACATGTGACATCCTTGCTCATACATTGCTTGTATGCATTCTATCTCCACCAAGGTCACATGGAAATTGATCGTGCACATGGGGTTTGCCCATTTTTGTACCCCTCATACTCCCTAAACTCACAGCGCCATCAATATTTTGTGTTGCTAGGCTAGCTAGTTGAGTTGAATCCCTTGATAATTGAATAAATTTTTTTATGTTTTTTGTGAATTGTAAGGACATGGATTTCAATTCAATTCCTTTTATAGACTTGAAACAAATTGATCATTTTCTATGCACATAAGTTACAAAAGAAAGAAATGATTTCTCTTAAAAAAAGAAAGGAATGATAATTGATAGGAGGAGCAAGTCCATAGTATCCATGCTTGAGTTAATGTAATCATATCATTGCGCGAAAAGATATCAACTATCAACGATCCATGAAACCAAGATGAGGCATTGGTTATGTGAGACATTGTGTTAATTATTGCCTAGTTTTGAGATTGTTAAGGTGTCTTGCATCTTATCACAAAGAGAGAAAATGTATGGCAAACACTCAAACGATGGGATTGCAATTTGGAGGTGCTTCTAATCAATGTCAAAGCAATTGTTGTTAGCAGAAGACTAGGGACCTTATTTTCCTTTGAAATGTTTAATGGTAGGATCTTTCAAATAACAAATACATAAGGGCTTCCAAAGAAGACAAACAAATGATGATGCTTTGCATACATATTTTTGTGTAAACATTAGGAGGACGAATGGGGTTTGGTGTCTTTGGAAATGGCAAACGAGGGAAAAAAAGGAGAGAAAAACAAACATGCAATAAAAACAATCACATAATGACACATGTAGGGCATAGAGGATAGGGCATCTGGCACCTTTCCATTGGAAATAATACAAAGGTGGAGCATAGACATTTGATCTATGGATTATGGTAGTGGTTTGGGGCATTTGGGGCACCTTACTATTGAAAATAATGCAAGGGTGGCATATAGACATTTGATCTATGGATTATACTAGAGGTATGGTAGTGGTTTGGGGCATTTGGGGCACCTTACTATTGAAAATAATGCAAGGTGGCACATAGACATTCGATCTATGGATTATGCTAGAGGCATGGAGCATTTGGGGCATCGTTTTGTTGGAAATAATACAAAGGTGGCACATAGACATTTGATCTATGGATTATGCTGGAGGCATGGAGCATTTGGGGGCACCGTTTTGTTGTTGGAAATAATACAAAGGTGGCACATAGACATTTAATCTATGGATTGTGCCAGAGGTATGGGGGCATCTTGGGGCACCTTTCTACTTGAAATTATAAGATGTGTGGATTATGCTAGAGGTGGGTATTTGGGGCAACCTTTTTTCTACAAAAGATCGCGCATAGACATTTGATCTATGGATTAAGCTAGGGTATGGGCCTATACATAAATTTTTAATAAGATTTATATGACATTATATATGTATGGGGCCTAAAGGTATAATTTCATATCCTCTTGAAAGCATGGCTTTGGGGTCATGTCATAAATGTCCAGAAAAAGAAGAAGATAGTTTTGTGGTTTGATTATTGATATTATTATTTTAATCGGAAGCATTTCTCGGGGGTCATGTCATTGAATGTCTACCTTATCCTAAGGTAGGGAAGTTCATGAGAGAGCATGGGACAAGGAGGTCACATGGGAATCGTTGAACGGACGGCGAGGATGCGTCGGCGCCGGGACCAGGACGGGGACGGCTGGGATGGAGGTTCTAGATCCTTCGGAGGGGATTGTAGGAGCTAAATGAGGAAGAACCGTCTCTAACGAGGGGCCTTAATCAGAGGAAGGGATCAAAGGAAACAAGATCAAGGAATCGAGTATTTATCAAGTCTTAATCAGAGATTAATTAAGGCTTAATCGAGTTTTACTTAAGGATTAATTAAGGCCTGCCTTTCCTTTTCATGCTGGTCTCTCGTCGTTCATTTCTTCTCATTGCCAGCCGATTCAGAGCCTTTGTTGAGCTTATCTCTCTCTCTCTCTCTCTCTCTCTCTCTCTTCACTGTGACAGTAGCGCGCCCCTGCCTCTCTCTTTCTAGGGTTTCGCAGGGTTTGGCGCCATGGATCTCCCGTCCTGCCCCTCCGGCGGCTCTCCCCTGACACTGAAACCTTGACTGCCGCCTTCCTTCTCCCTCCCTTGTACTCCCCCGCACCGCTTTTTCTTTTTGCTCCCCCCTCTTCCTTCTCTTTACTTCGCTTATTGCATGCTTAACAATCTCTTTCTGAATGTCCTTGCAGTGTTCTTGCGTGCCGGTTTCGCTTTCGGTTGATCCAGAGCCCCATTCTGTCCCTCAGTTTCCATAGCCTCCGTCGGCAGTTCCCGGGGAATGTTTTGAGCCACCTTGGAGCTTGTATATTTGTGCGATCAACTTCTACGAGATTTGTGCGATCATAGAAGGAGACGGGAGAAAGAAAGCGGCAGTCTTTTTGGTTTTTGCCGCAGGCAGCGGAGCGAGCCCGAATTGCATGTTTCAAGCCTTTATTAGGGAAATTCACTTGTCAGGCTGAAGGCGAAGGAGGAAACGAAGCAGGAGAGTAGTGAGAAGAAAAAGACGAAGACGAAGCAAAATAGCAAAGAGGCCTGGACAAGAAACAGAATAAAGAAGAAAGGAGGCCTCCTAGGGAGCCTCCAACGAGGGAGGACGTCAAGGAAGCGAAAGAGGAGGGGCTACTGCTACATTTCTTGTAAGTGACGCGTATCCCTGTGCACACTTGCGAAATGTTTGTACATCTTTACCTCCCTCGGCCTTTTTGGTATTACTTACGTTAACATACGCGCGTGGCAAATTGTTTAATCTCCTTCTGTCATTGAAAGGATTTACTGTTTCATTGCAGATCTGTGCTCTCACATACTGATTCCATCTTCGATAACAACTCGGATCTCTTTATTTCTGTTTTGCCAAAGTAGTGCTGCTGGCATAATGTATACTCATCCCACCAAGTTGTACCTTCGTCTGTGGAGCATCATAGCTGATTAAGAGAACATATTCCATGTAATATTATACTGAAAAAACTTGACCCATTTCCTGGATGCTCCTAAGTAGGACCAAGGTATCTCCCGAACTTAAGTTAATTCAAAGTGCATATAGGTGACTTAATGCATGGTCAGCTCTGAGATCTCATCTATGATGCTTGTGTTCTACTGCTGTTGATTAAGCATTTGGATATGTGATAATTTACCGGCTTATTCTAAGATCCATTAGCAAATTAATCGTGGATCTGACTTGGGAATCTTTTTTTTTGTTCCCTTGCTTAGTCGACTTTTTAAAGGTGAAATCGGTTGACATTTACAAGTAGAGTGAGGGGAGTTCGCACAGTATGGTTACAAGTAGAGTAAGGGGAGTCCATGCAGGGTATTGCTCTATTTCATGTTTGGTTTCTGCCTTGGCATGTGTCAGATTTACACTTATATACTCCTGCACATAAAACTGATATTAGTCTGAATTCCATAAATGATCAGTTGCTTATGGCTGCAGGAGTTGCTGAAGTACCAGGTAGCCTGAAGGCAAACCTGCTTTCATGATTGAAATGCTCACAGGAAGAGATCTTGTAACAAGGGCTGCTTAGATTGGCATCGCCTGGTCAAAGCACAAGTGAAGTCGTATCTTGATTTGCACTGCTAGGCAGTGTGGGGTCTGCTCACGATACATCAGTAATGCCTCCCCGCGTAGACAGTCCTGTTCAGACTCAGTTAGCAATTCCTGTACCTGATGGGGTATTGAGGACTAGCTCAGGGGGAAGACCAGGTGGGCGTAGACGTATATTTGTTCAGACTGACACTGGAAGTGTTCTTGGAATTGAGCTTGACCGTTCAGACAATGTCCAAACAGTCAAGAAGAAGATGCAGACCATGCTTAATGTTCCCACTGAGCAAACAGCACTTGTGTTTGGTGATACTGTTTTGAAAAGTGATTTGAGCAAATTGAGGAATGACTCTCCTTTGCTTCTAACTAGAGAATTGCAGCGGAGCCTGTCTACACCATGCATTTTTCCATCGCCAGATGTTCAGGCCCAAGTTGATCGCGGCCAACCATTTGAAGTTGTAGGGGGGTTGAGGTGCTGCCCCAGGATGAAGAAAGCTTTGAAAGAGATTGTGAAGGCTATAGAATGTGGTGTAGAACCAGTGGCAGTAAGTGGGGGTCTTGGAGGAGCCTACTATTTCCGAAACAGCAGAGGAGAGAGTGTTGCTATTGTGAAGCCTACTGATGAAGAACCTTTTGCCCCTAATAATCCCAAAGGGTTTGTAGGAAAGGCACTTGGACAACCTGGTCTTAAAAGGGCTGTTCGAGTTGGTGAGACTGGCGTGAGAGAGGTTGCTGCTTACCTTTTAGATCATGAGAATTTTGCAAAGGTTCCTCCCACAGTGCTTGTGAAGGTTTCGCATCATGTATTCAATATTAACAGTGGCACTCCAGGTCACAAAGGGCATGTCAAAGACGGTCCTATGGCAAAAATTGCATCTTGTCAACAGTTTGTACACCATGACTTTGATGCAAGTGACCATGGTACCTCTCGTTTTTCTGTTTCAGCTGTGCATAGGATTGGCATTCTTGACATCAGAATATGCAACACCGATAGGCATGCAGGGAATATTCTTGTCAGGAATGTGAAGCCCCTTGACAATCAAGGTGCATGGAATCGCTCTAATGTGCATGTAAATGAGGCACTGGAGCTCATCCCCATTGATCATGGACTATGCTTGCCAGAGGCATTGGAGGATCCCTACTTTGAGTGGCTTCATTGGCCTCAAGCATCGGTGCCATTTTCAGAGGAGGAGCTTGACTATATAGAACGGTTAGATGAAAATAGGGATGTGGATATGCTCCGAGCAGAGTTGCCCATGTTGCGGGAGGCATGTTTTAGGACGCTTGTTCTCTCAACTATTCTACTGAGGAATGGTGCTGCAGCAGGTCTCTGTTTGGCAGAAATAGGGGAAATTATGAGCAGGGATGGAATGGAAGAAGTCAGTCAACTTGAGTTGCTCTGTTTGCAGGCAAGGCTTCTTGTTGAGAAAGAAATGTCAGCTTGTACGGATGATGCATTTTCTGAAATATCTGTTGTGGATGATGAGATATCAGAACAGTTTGCCTTTGAAATGGATGAGGAGGATGTATCGATGAATGGAGAGCACTCCTTGGTTGGTAGATTCAACAGCCTTGCTTCTCCAAGAACTGGCTCCAAGAATATTCCATGGTTGGCTGTAAAGGATTTCCAAGGGACACCGGGCAATGGCCTAGCTGCTTCCAACATTTCAGTGTTTCTATCAGATGTTAGCAGATCTGGCAATGAAGATAATGCTAGAAGAACTTACTGGCCAGTCCCTCTAGCACTTTCTTCTCCAAGAACTCCTCGGAAAGATCATCACATCCATATCAAGGCCTTTGATGAAGCACCTAAGGGAGGAGAGGAAGATGAAGTCAGCTTATCCGCTTGTAGAATTTCAGCTGGAAAATCAAGTTTTGGGAATAGGGGATGTATGTTTCCCCATCTTTCCGTCTTTGGAAGTAGTTCAGACCTCAAATCTCCCAGAGGCAATCGTGTAGATCGTAGTTGTAGAACTAGGCAGGATTTTTGCCCTTTGGTGGAAGAAGAGGAAGTCAATGTGTTTGCAGATGGTGACTTAAAAGCAGATAAGACTTCCAGCAAGACTAATGTTACATCACCCAGGGCAATGTCTTATAGAAGTGTTAGCTTTAGTGACCGCAAACAACGGTATTCTATCTATCCAGAACGGAAGGGTTTTGGTTTGCCAGCTTCTGAAACTACAGGAAAGGGCAATGCTGTTGGGAGTTCAAATCCCTTGTCCTTTGGAGACATGAATAACGAAGAGTGGGCTTGCTTCATTGATCATTTTCAGGACCTTTTACAGGAAGCACTAGCAGTGCGGTGCAATCAAAATGTCAGCCTCAGGCAAAGACTAGGAATTTCTTGCCAGTTTTGAAGAGCTGACAATGTGTAGTTTTCATGTCTGGTGGAGTTTCTGACTTTGAAAGGTGCAGGATTTTATGAGGTTTAAGCAGAGAAACTTAGACGCTTAAAGCGTTTCAGTAGTGCTACCAATACCAGTAGTGATATACTGGGTGTACAGTGATGACTAACTGTTCAACCTGTAAGATTGTAAATTCTGTTGACTTGTTGAAACTTGAAAGTTCCCTGTTGACAGGAGGGAAGATTGTATACATACTTTCTAACATTAGGTTTAGATGTACGTATTGCCTTTGATGTCTTTTTGTTCACTGTGTTAAATCAGTTGGTGCCTTCTATTGATACTAGCTGTACCCCCCTGCAGGATGTTTGTGCTGTGCAAGAAGGCCGATGGTGCCTCTGCAATCTAAGACATGCATTGCCAGAAATTGTATGTAGATGTTGAATCAGTTGCAGGAAGTGCCCACTGTGCTAGTATGTTTGTTGCTAAAGGGATTCCTTGCTTATATAGCCACTCCTGGTTTTGAACTGACTTGGTTACAGGGAGAAACTCAGCAGAAAAGCTTTTAGGTTAGTAGGGTAGATACTCAAATGTCTATTTTGTTTGAGCAACTCTCTGCTCATCTTATGGTGACTTGGTTAACATTTTAGATGGTGAATGGAGCATTAAGCCTCAATGGTGGTGTGGCTTCTGCCTTTGACAGGCTTGCATTGATGCAAGTAATTTGTATGACGATAAACTGGCTTGTGTTAATGTAAGTGGTGTGTACAATCATCAAACTTGTGCCTCTAGAGGCTCCTACTAGGCTTAAGACTTGCTTGACTAAAAGGTAGAGGAGTGGATGGGAGAGGGGTCTTTTATAAAAGAGTAGAAGCTTTAGGATGGATAATGTGGCAATGTCCTGACTAAATCGTAAGCAAGTTTTAAGGCAGAGTGGTAGTATGCTGAATGTAAGAAGACATACATACTTTGGTGCTTTTTGTTGTGAAAAGATAACATTAGTGTGGCATTTTTGTTCTGAACGCAGACTCCTATGCTATGCTGCCCAATTGTGTGCCTGCAGATGTGAATGCTGAGTATGGAGTTGCAGGGGCAACTCCAAATTGTTTAGTAGGAAAATTGATGATAGGTTCTCTTAGTATAGGCATAGAGGCATTGATGAAGCACTTTTGATTGTACTGTAAGAAGGATGAAAAAGTTGCTCCCATGTGAAACTCTTCTGTAAGGCTTTTATTGATCGACTCACAAGTTTATGTGGAGTTAGAAAAGCTAGATAAAGAGCTGGTATAAGTGCTCTAGAGATTTGCTACCATTGGTCTGGAATCAGGTATACAGTACAGGTGGCTTGCACAATTCGAAAATTTGGTATATGCTTGAGGAGTCTTATGTTGATTCTAGTGAGGGATCATCCTGACAAGATGTTTCCAGTGAGGAACGATTTTGGATTTGATTGACAGGCATCTGGACAGTTGCTATCATGACTTGTAGAATTTGTGGTTTGATCAACTAATTTGGCCCTTTGATGGTCATGCTAATGATGATTAAGAAGTATAAACAAACCTACAGTTCGGAAGGAGTGAAACCATGGATGGATATTAGAGGGCTGTTGCCAAGGCAAACATATTAATGCTTGGTGTTACTAGGAAATCAATGGAGCCTTCATATGTTTCATGGGACTTTATGATATTGGTTTTTGTGCTTGTTTGATGTTTCATCAAATTAACAGCCAAATGGAGATTGGAAAGGGCTTAGTATTTGCTTTCTTAGAGTGAAATTTAGAGGTCAAAGATCAGACAAGCTTACGAGCTTGGAGAGAATTATCATGACCTTTGTTAAGGGCAAAATTATTAGCTGGGTGTTAACTCTTAGAAGAACAAGGTGAAAAATCGGGAAAATCTAAAGTAGAAGACAAGGCCAAGGCAAAAGTGAAACGGGAGATGAAGGCGCGTCAAGAGAAATATGGAAACACAAGAGGTGCAGAAAAGTCCTGAATCAAGGAGAAAGGCACATAAGAAAAAGTGCAAGTCAACGCTTTTGTAAAAGAACACAAAGCGCATCACGATTTATTTTGAGAGTGTCGGGCTCTTACTCGTGCAAATTGTAAAGGTAGATGGGCGGTAGGAAGGAAGCTAAGAAGATAGGAGGACAATAGGAAAAAGGGCGTACGGTCGTCCATGTAAAAAGGGGATAAGGGGATGACTGCTCAAAAGGGATTTAGGGTTTTATATATAAAGTTGAAAAGTGAATGAGAAGCTCATTTTTGTGTGTGGTTAAAAGTAGCTCTTTTATTTTTTTTTCTTCTTGTTTGCTTAAACTTGTGCTTGAGAGAGGGTGTGTGTGAGGGAGCGAGGGTGTGAGGGTGAGGGACCATGGTGGAGAAGCTCTCCATCTTCTCTTATCTTCTTCTCTTTTCTTTTTTTGTCTTGTCTTGCTTGTGGTAATGGAGCTTGGAGCGTGGAGCTTGAGGATGGAGCTTGCTTGAAGCTTGCACTTGGATCGTGGAGCTATCCGAGTGCTCAGGAGAGGAGGTAACTTGATTGGGCATGGAGGTAGGCTCAATACACTTATAGAGATGGATAGTGCGTCGGTTATGTGAGAGGTAGCCATTAGTACTCGATTTGGAATACTTGAATAATAAGTGATTTTTGGGTCACCATGGTTGGATCACTTTTACATTTTGGTTTCGTTGCTGGAAAAAACGGATTCAAGCTTGAGCGCTTGCATGCTTCAAATTAAGCATCGAAGTAAGGGTTTCATTCTTGAACCGGAGCTTGAGGTAGATAGGAGATTTAGGCGTGTTAATTGTTGGAAACTAGTCAATATTTTTGGGTTTGGATGAGTAGGTTAAAAAAACATGATTGCTAGATGGTGATTTTTAATTGCATTAGGTAGGATAGGATTAAAATAGTGTGAGCACACAGTAGGGTTTTGTTGCTGTATAGCACGTTGAAATAGGGAAAAGAAGGGCAAAAGACAAAACCCTGGGTTAAGTGCTGGTAAGAGGAGTAAGACTAAGGTGAATGTAGACCTGGCAGGGCGATAAGAGGTAAGGAGTGAGTGGCAAGGGAGACTTCATTTTGCATTTCAGTGACTAGGGAGAGCTTGAGAGAGAGAGAGAGAGAGAGAGACCTGCTGATCACAGAGATCGCGCACTTGGATTCTGGTGTTCTCGATCGATCTAGGTACGCAAGGATCTTCTTTATATGCCATTGATGTGTTTGGAAGGTATGACAGGGGGCCATGACGAGCGCTAGGAGAAATCAACAAAAAATCATCGCGTTGCGTCGTAGCGTTTGCAATTGGACCACTGTCCTGGTCCGACTCCCAGAGTTGACAGTCGACAGACCATTAGACTCGGAGCATTGGACCATCTGACTCCACGAGTCGAACTGCCACCCCAGGTTCGATCAGACCATCTGTCCAGTTGGACACTCTTTGACAGTCAGACCAAGGCCTTTGGTTCAATCGGACCAACCGTTCGATCGGATATCCAATTGTCTGATCGGACGCCCAACTGTCCAATTAGACAACCTTCCCTAACCGGACCGCCCGACCAGTCGAACGCCCCAGTTGTCCAGTCGGACGTGCACAACAATCAAATCACTCCATAATCGAACCACTCAGATTCGAACTGTCTGATCGGACCACAGAATCGGACCAACAGCCTTGTCCGATCAGACATACCCCAATTGGACACACTCCATAATTGAACATTTGATTCCTAAAATCGGACTTCTAGAATCAGACGCATGAGAATCTGACCAAGCCCTTTAGTTGGACCACGCGATTCGATCGAACCAAAAATTGCAATGAGACCACATGAATAGTCGGACCACCTTTTGGGGTCGGACCAGACCAGTCAAATCACCTAGGATCGGACCGTTTGATTTTGGGAATCGGACCAGTTGGGTAGAAGACAGAAGAACTAGGAGTAGGGTCGAACCACCTAAGATCGGACCGTTCGATTCTGGGAATCGGACTAGTTGGGCAGAAGACAGAAGAACTAGGAGTAGGACGACTCCCAGGGCAGGATCTATTGGGACACATTTTCGAACACCTCAAGAAACCCACCTTGGCTCGCCAAAGCCAGGAACTAGAGGAAACTGTGACTATGCCACTTAGAGGTAGACTCTAGAAGCTTGGTCATATAGCCGACTAGGCTTGTAGCCTAAGGATTGACCTCTAGACTGTAACCTAGCCTTGATAGAGCATAGAGGGAGCAACGTAGACCCCATACTATCCTCGAGCGACCACAGACCATGCGCAGAGCCATATTAGGTCATAGACACGGAAGGGGAATAGCTAGAATTGCATAATCATGTCACAGATGTATCCCATACTGTGATTTCTTTCACAAAAGTGCACTGAAAAAGGACAGAAAGCTTGATTTTGCACAGTGCACAACGGAACACCCAATATTGAGTGTACATAAGTTGAGGATTGTTTTCAATAACAAGGAATGTAGTCAGACTTAAATAACTCAAAGAACACACCAATAGGAGGGGACCTCATAACATAGTCGGATGCTTTGGAGCCCCATCAATAGGATCTTTAAAAATGACAGTGGGACCAAAAGGACTGCAAGATTGAGGGCAAAGTGTTACCAGAGCTGCTAGGATTGATCGACAACCTCGTGGAGCGAGAAGTAGGAATGATGTTAGGAGCAAACGCAGACCAGGGAGATGATTAGTTGGACTTGGGTGAATTTCCGATCGTGATCCAAGACATGGTCAACGAGTATGACATGCTAACCAGGACAGTAATCCACGATAGGCCAATAGAGGAGGTAGTGGCAAGCCTGGAGGAAGAGAGGAAAGCGGTTAGGAGAGCATTGTAGGGCATAAGTGCCTACTACAATTGCGAGCAGAGAACTTGAAAGCTACAACAAGACATAGATGTGCATAAGGCTCGAGGTGTGCTAGCCTTAGCTAGCAAAAACAAGGTTGGACCAACTGCGGAGGAAGAGAAAGCAATAGAGGTAGACCTTACGCTGAGCGAGCTTGTGACCAAGCGCCTCATCGACAACATGGATGCTGAAGAGTGCGGCAGCATTAGCGAACACGCTACTCTCAGGCCTAGGAATTACTCGGGGGGCGAAGAGCCAATAAAAAATCCGTGCAATAGCTAAGCAACAGGACAAGTACAAGCCTAGTAGTGACCCGTACAGTTTCGTGGAGCAGTTTGAGCAAGTTTGTGAGGCCAACGGTCTCACGGACCTAGCACAACGCTCCCAAGCATTTGGGCCCGACTTAGGCGATAAAGGTAGGACATGGTATACCAGCTTGGATGTGGCAGAGTGGGAAAACTTTGCATGACTAAAAGATCTCTTCATTAAGAGATTCTTGGAAGCAGGATACTTTGACAACCTCATAGTCCGCCGAATTGATGAACGTCGGTAAAAAAGACAAGGACATAAGAGACTACGTCACTCGTGCACAACCTCTTCAAGAGAATCCCCACGAATGAGCAACCAAATGAAAGAGCGGTCTCCACCATGTTCACGAACGGAATCCGCAGTGAGGAGTTGTACAAGGCTTTGGCAAGCAACTCTAGCTTGTAGTGAGACGTGCTAGCTAGGGTCTTTGATGAAGCAATTAAAGTGGATGACCAACTGTGAGAGAGAAGCTCTCGAAGCTTGAACAACGATAGCTCCAGTCAAAGGACCACAACCTTGGGCGAGGGATCAACCCCTAGCACGTAGGACAGGGGGAAGAATGTAGATCAGGGCTAGGAGCTCGCCGAGATGAGAATGGAGCTAGCACGGCTATAGGAATTGGTGAGGAAACCAACGTGGCTGCATGTTCAATGTGTGCATTGTAGCGGAAACCACCTCCTGGTCAAGTGCTAGGATTCTAGGTCTAGGCCTTGCGCGAACTATGGTAGATTCGGTCACGATGCCATGCACTATAGGTTGCCTAGGAGATTCCCCTATGTCCAGTAGTACAACCTATCGTACTTGGGGAACAGGCCGCCAAATGTTCTTGGAAGAGAAGCCTAGCTGGCACTTCCAACACCAAATGATGCAAAGCCCGTCATCCTTAAAATAAAGACCAACCCAATAGGCATATCTCGGCCACTAGGACCCTACATGACCCATCCACCGAGTGATGCTCCAGTCCATTACGTGCAGGAGCCTAATGAAGACGAAGCCTATATAAACCCTTATGTCTCGTATGACAAAGAGGGCAACCTAGTCTTGATGGACTATCGACCAATGCCAGTGATGGCATTAGGTAGAGGTAGGGGAAGAGGATTCACAAGGCTAACCCAAGATCCAATTTCGTGTTGGACTTGTGGTCATCCATGCCACATCTCATCACGTTGTTTAGAGAGAGAACAAGCAAATAGGGAAAAAGCTGACCTTAGATGTGTCGAGTGCGGCATCACTCACCTCTTTGCTGACTGCCCTAGACAAAAGCTATCCCCTGGCCCGCAAATGTGCCCTCAGTGCCCTTGGGGCTGTTCGGAGTAGAGACATTCGACAACGAGGACACACCCATTCCGCTGCATGTCATGACCAGAGTATAGACGAAGCAGGCATGCATATTAGTGCCAGGGCCTAGCAATTTAGATGCAGCCTCAGTAGGAAAAAAGAGTCGATGGAGAAGAAAGAAAAAGACTGACGCAAAAGTCACTCTTAAGACTGAGGGTGCAACAAAACTAGTGACCGGCAAGAAGGTCACGGATGTAGAGGCATAAACTACTTCTTGAGGCAATAGCCAAGGTCAAGAAGTGGGTAAAAGAAGCCTAGGAGCACCTCAAGGATACTGAGCCCATCTTAGAGGACAAGATTGATGATCTCTCTAGTGTAAGTACGCCAATCTCACTTGCATAACGAAGGTCAAGAGATGCACCCATTCCACAGGCAGTGCCACCTAGGCCAAGTCTAGGTGCCACGGGCCAGTCGGTCAGTCAAAACCAGTGGCCAAGGAGCACAAACCCAGGAGAGAGACAGACAACCAACAACCTACTCGCGACCTTAGTGACCACCCTAGTGACCCTGATTTTAGGAGACTTGCTCAGATAGCACCCCAGGTTATGGCAGGAATTGAAACATTGGATAGAAGAATCGATGGAGCATGCTACCGCTGACTTGCAGGATCATGATGCAGTCACGCAAATACCCAGCTTGACACTGCACTCAGTGCCAAAGTCACTACACATTAATGCCTTTTGGGAAGGCACTAAGATGCATGCAGTTTTGCCTATTCTAGCCCTAGGAGATGCCATACGGAAAGGAATTGTACATATTGGGGCGGGAGTGAGTGTGTTGAGCCATACTGTGCTTGAGGCTTTGGAAAACCCACTCGTCAAAACCACTAGGTTCAACGTCACTCTAGCTAACGGAATGAAAGTAAGGCCATTTGGAGTCTTAAAAAATTGGCCAGTGAAGATCGCGAGTGTCCATTTCTATGTAAAGTTCATTGTCATGAAGGGAGTGGACTACGACATTCTGCTAGGATGACTCTAGATGTCATTGAAGTTTGGGGCAATGGTCTAATGTTTCTAGGGAACTGAACATAAGTGATAAAAGTTGAGAGGGACACTTGGAAGACAACCCTTATTGACTTGGATGCCATCTCTGCCATGCTCAAGGGTGACATACCAATAAGGAAGTCTCACGGACCCATGACCAAATACATCCCTTGCCTTGACGATGAGCAAGATTGGATGGACGTACTAGCAACCATCGATCTCCCATTCTTAGACGAGGAGGAGATGTACAAACATGTTGCGAAACCGCAAGTGAGGTCTCACAGACCCTTGACCAAATACATCCCTTGCCCTGACGATGAGCAAGATTGGATGCACGTACTAGCAACCATCGATCTCCCATTCTCAGACGAGGAGACATACAAACATGTTGCAAAACCGCAAGTGTCTCAAGGAGGGAGCACATAGTGACCCTCTATACGATGGCTAGGAGCGCAAGCAAGTGACCTAGATCTATCTTTTCCCATGTTTTTAGCAACAAGTTAGAACTGCATGAGACCCTCGAGTATTTGGTGGGCAAGTTGACTGGCAATCTCGTTGCTAATCTCAAGCCCCTCAGAGACCTCCTGAACGCTCCTAAGTGGAGATGGACTAAGGTGCATGACGTGAACTTAATGTACAATTGGGCATTAGTTATTGACGGACATGCCAGAGACGAGAGTCCGGGGGATAACGAGCAAACATGATAAGCCAATTCTAATGATGAGTACGAGGATTGCTTCTCCAAATGTGAGGAGACTAGGGAGGATGTAGACACCATAGAATACGACACTGGAAGTGAGGGCATAGGCTTCTTTAATGGCAGTCGCATAAAGTACTATCCTCCCACACACCCACTACATGAGCCCCCTATGCTGGAAGCCACTGTCAATGTTCGTGTAGCTGCCATCATCGGGATGAGGATGAATAGGTAGTAGCACTAGCATATCTACACATCACGGTCACTGCTTGGCACACGCATGCTTTTGATGTCTTGATTGACGAGGGAGTTGACTTCAATGTCTTGACCTACGCTTATTGGACCCTCATTGGTCAACCACAGTTACAGCCCACCAACACTAAACTGAGCCTATTCGGGAGCAAGTTATATGCACTCTTAGGGAAGTGCAAGATCGCAGTCTCTATCGAGTATGAGAGCCTACCAGTCATCTTCTATGTATTGCCAAATACGAAGGGTACAGGTCAAGAAACGCTATTAGGACACTTTTTCAAGAAGCAAGCACACTGTAATGTGGACTACGATCTGCAGTGGATTGACCTTTCTATTGGCAACATTTGAATCGTGACAACTTCCAGCAAGGGTAGTAAGGCTCTACCAAAGCCTGCTATGCCACTAATAGAGCCACCTAGGACCAAGCCTAAGGAGGGGGGTCGTGAGTTATCACAACCCACCCAGACCACAAAACCATTGCCAACTAAGGCCATCCCGAAGGCTGTAGAGCCCACACTTAAATGGGTGCCAAGGCACCAAAAACGGCCTACACACAGCAAGCAAACATGGCCCCATAGGGCCAACAACTATCGTTTGAAACCTAAGCAACCGATCCGATGCTATCAACATAGATGCACAATTAAGCCGCGATGAATTCCCAAAGACCTGTTGCGAGCCCAAGGATACTACCAAGGCAACACCTAGATATGCGTGCCCAAGACAAGGGATTCTAGAAGCATAGCCCAACCATGATTATCGATTGCCACCCCATCTCTAGGAAGCCCCACTCCTGCTAAGGCAAGGAACACCCAACAAACCCGAGCTGCAAAGCCCACAGATCTCGTGGCGATTGTGGTAAAAAAACCTCAACCAATATATCGATCGAAACAACAGCTCGATATCCGAGAATCATCTAAGTCTAGAGAACTTGGCACCCTAGTGACTACGTAAGAGGGAAGCAATGCACCATCCATGCCACGGGAGCCTCAATACCCCAAAGCAGCACTGGACACGCGGATCAGACTACAGAGTTATCCTTAGATCTAGCAGTGCCTAGTCTGCCACCCCTCAAACCATTACTGTCTAGCTTAATTCCACCCCAACCACCAATAGGTCTTAGGCCTTTCTACGAGCGACATTCATTTCTATCAGTCGCCAAGGACCTTGCTGAGAATATAGGAGATAACTTGGTGACTTGCATCAAGATCTTGGATAACACCTTTACCACGTTCGCTAGGAGCTACAAAAGACTTGACCTCGACTTGCTTGATGAACCCCTTGCCCCTAAGGTTTGTTCCTTATCCTGCACTTGGGAAGAATACAAGTTTATAACCATAACATCCCCCAAAGTCTCAAAGGAGTTGATCGATAATGGTGAAATCTCAAAAGAGCATGCATTCATTAGACGATTAATAATATCCTACCGCAAGCCCCAAAGGCCTGCGTCAACCATAGAGATTGAGGAACTTACTCACCTCCCTGACTCTCACTCCTCATTCCTACAAAAATGGAGTAACCTTCATCTCCAATGGGAGAAGCGGGGTTGTCAAATAATGACTAATGTTGAGCAGCGACATGCCATCAAGACAATCGAGCATGACCCGACTTACGGAGCACCAACCTCGTTTAGGGTCTTGGCCATCACTCGCTCCAAACACCTAGACGACTAGGTCTTGGCCCATCCTTACATTGATCGTATCCTTACGGAAGAAGAGCTACATGTGGCTAGCCACATTAACTCTAGTGACTTTCTAATCGATGTCTTGACTTACATTACCCAAGTATGCATTAGCCCTTGTAATCTCCATCGTCATGCCCAATTGGAATACAACCCTGATTTCTATAATTGGATGATGCCCAAGTAAATAGCACCCTATGATGCTCAAATGTCTTGCCTCTCCCATGTCCAATCCCAGGAAGGATTCTTCTCATTCCCAAGGGGGGAGGGGGTAAAGGTGAAGAAAGGTGAAATCAAGGAAAAGTGTCACAAGATCTTGGAAATGAATAGAACTGCTCAAGGAAAATTTCTTTTTGTTGCTTGAAACATGTTCTTCTTGCCATAAAAGCATGATCGATTCCTGTTTATTTTCCAGCAAGAAAATGTCTTAGGAATACTAATGGTGAACCATGATATATGACACGAACCTAAAATGGCAGGGCAAGATAAAAGCAGCAAGCTTCCATTCACGGAGGAAGAGCAAGCTAAGTATGGCTTGACGGTAGAAACGAGGGGATATAGGCAGTTCACATTCAATCATGCCGTGAACCTAGAGGATGTCATCATGAAGGAGCCACCCATAAAACGACTCGTGGACCAGTGCAGCCTGTAGAAGTACATAGAAAAGGTTGGGCAGGCGGTCAACTACAAAAAATACGTAGAGCTTCTGAGGAGCTTCAATACCAAAAGGAACTGTGGCATGGTGACAATTAGAAAAGGGGAAGAAGCCCACTAAGTAGAGGTGGAATTGAGCCCTAAGGTGGTGGAGAAGGCCCTAGGCTTAACTAGCAGGACCAAGCGACGCCCGAAAAGGGACGTGTACAGCATGCTAGGGATGAATAAGGCTGCCGTACGCACATTGGATGGGGTAAGTTTGGCGGATATTCCAAATTCTGAGATCAAGCTACAGACAAAGATGGTCCATACTCTCTTCTCCAGTCAAAGGTATAGTGCCGTTATGAACAGAATTAGGGTGCCATTGTTGGAGAGCATCGCAGCAAGATCCCGAGACGAAATAGATTGGAACTCGTGCACAAAACTATTGAAAGCTCAATGAAAGCTTTGACCACTGGTAGAAAGTTAGCATGAGGAGAATCTCCGACCTCCACAGCAAGATCAGTCCGAAAGAAGTCCTCCAAAGCATCCACCATCAAGTTTGGTGGGATCCTAAAACGGCCATCATCCAAGAGGCCTTGAAGGACACAGAGGAAGACGGAGAGCGAGTAGGGGAAACCCCTGATCAACTGCCTCACTATGAACAAGTGCAGTCAAGCAGCGAACGGACTATAAGTGATAAGAAAGAGCAGGAGACACAGTCTGGCCAAGGAGAGCCGAAGGCACAGATGAAGGGAACCCCATCAAAGCTAAAGGAGACAAAGGAAACGATGACAAGGGAGGAATGGGCCGAGTTGAGGAAGGCCCAAAAAGAGTCCAAGAGGGCCGAAGATGAGAGAAAGAGAAGAGCCAAGAGAGAGGCAGAAGAGCTAAAAAGAAAGGAAGATGAAGACATGGAGGAGGCCATGCACAGGTCTGTAGAGGAGGCCTACGGTTCCGGAGGAATGGCCATCTTGAGCCCACAACACGAAGGCGAACCAAGCGGCAGCATTGAAGTAGCCCCGGTCGTTGCGGGAAAGGGCAAGGCCCTATTGCACCCCCCCCCCCCCCCCCTTCGACTCTCACGCCTCTAATTGCCACCACCACCTCCACCACACAGGAGCTAGTGTTTGCCATGGACACCACTTAGCTCATGATGCAGTTCCTGGTCACAAAAGTATGAGAGATGGCTTCAGGGACAGGAGCCAAAAGGTTGTTTGCGGCGGACGCCGAGTCCAGGAAGGACCCAAAGCGGCAAAAGTTGAAAGCGTCCACCACCATAGCACTGCCAACGATGCCCCTGGTCGCGGACTATGATGCCTATGTGGTTGAACTCCTAGTCCAACTAGAGAGGGCCAAGGAAGAGAAGAAGGCTGTTGCTGTGGAGCTGGAGGCCGAAAGAGAGGTTGCGGCAGCCCTACGACTAGAGATGACACGACAAGCCTTTGAGCATTAGAAATAAATTTAGAGCTTGAAAGAGCAACTCAGTGCCCAAGAAAAGAAGACTTAAGAAAATGAAGATCGCCTAAGGCAAAGACTAGAGGATGAAGCCCAAGACTTGGTGGTGGAGCAGTGGGGCCACAAGTGGCTCATCCAGCAATATGCTGAGCTCCAGCAACAAATGGTATGGGTGGAAGCTATGCATGTAGAACTACAGGCAAGCCCACAAGAAGGAGACCATGCACCAAAAGAACAACGCCAAGAATAGGAGGATGCCCTGGTATTCTAATTGTGGATGGTGTCGAAGGGGTTTTTATCGAAAGGTCGTATTCACCGAGGATCAGAGATAAAAGGAAATAGAGATAGGAGATGGAAGAGAAGAAAAAGAATAGACAAGAGGTAAACACAATAAAGACAAAGCACAATGAATTGAATCAATATGTATTGACAGAACCCAAAATCCTTTGTTTGGCACTACTCATAAACAATCTCCATGCATTAGATCTCCTGGAGCTCTTTCGTAGACAAAAAACGTGGATCAAAATAACAGTCTTCTCTCTGCTGCTTGGAACCCAAATTTGATGGCTCCGTTGGCTTCGAAAGGGGGGTAAAACTCTAGGACACTTGCTCAGGGATCTCCTAGATCACTCCTTCCTCTTCCAGTTCAAAGTGTAGTTTTTACAATTTTTTAAAAAATAAAAAATCCCATAATTGGCTAAAAAAGCAACTTGCTTTTTGCACTCCATCCTAAACTAGAAGTTTTTCGAGCTTTTTCAGATATTTACAATAAATAATATCCAATATATCAAAAATTATTAAAATGATCGAAAAATCTAATATTTTTGGACAATGCATGCCACGGATACTAGCACTAGTTACTCATATCACATTGACTCTCTACATTAATAAGAAAGTCAGACGACGATGCACTTCATAGTTTTTCACACCGTGTCTGTGTAGTGGTACGACATTCACCCCCTCTGAATTTGTACATTCTTCGGTATGTGCCAAAATCCTAGTTGTCACCAGATTCCGAGTCCTCCTCATCCTCTACAACCATATCCTTTGCTTAATCTTTCATATCTTCATGGCTATCCCATGTATCATGGCTGCTATTTTCTTCCAATTCTGGTAACTCATAGGCAGTAGATTTTCGCCTCTTGAATAATTTGATTCTTTTCCCTGCTACAACCGGAAGTTTTATGGCTGTCCCATCCAGCTCATTTAATGCATAAGTAGCATTATCAAATACCTGTCTTACCACATAGGGTCCAAACCATCTTTTGGAAACTTTACGCATGGCACTATGCTAGTTGTCTAAACTGCTATCATAAACCAATACCCAATCCCCATCTTGTATGGTTCTTGGTCTCAGTCTATGTCTTTTGTCAAACCGCTTCTTGTTCTGTATCCTTGTGCCCTTAATTTTGCAACTGCTACCTCTATGTCTTTTGACTTTCTTTCCAATTGTCTAATGCGCAAGGCCAACAACTCCTCTCGATTTAACTCCTCCTCCCAAGTGACTGTCATCTCTTCTATCGACATGATAGGTTTTGGACCATACATCAATTTTGCAAGCATATATCCTGTAACAGCACTATGAGTTATTCTGTCAGCCCATAAGGCATAAGGGAACAATCATGGTCACTCTTTTACCTTCTCTCTATATGCTTTTGCTAGTTCCTTCACAATAGGTGGATGACCTCTTTCACTTTTTCCATTTCCTTCAGGGTTATAGGTTGAAGTTAAAGCAAGCTTTATCCCCAACCATGCAAAGAAATCATGAGCTTCATTTGCATCCAGCTCACCCCTATCTACAGCAAATTTTCTCGCACAGCCATATCGACAAAAGATCTCTTCTAAGAGAAGTACACACATCATTTGTTGTCTTAGTACGTAGAGCTCTCCCTTCCACTTGATCAGTCAAGTCTTCACGGGCAAGCACAAGATATCTCATTTGCCAAAGACCTGTAGGCATCGTGACTAAATCCACTACCCACTTAAAATGAAGAGATAATGGATATGTGGGATGTAATCCATCCCAATGTCTCACAGATGAATACATTTGACATGTCGTATATGTTTCCACAAAGTGAGCAACATCCTTATACATACCGTGTCACCAATATCTTTCTTTGATCTTTGCAAAAGTACCCCAAACACCTCTATGACCAGCCCATAAGCTTTCATGAAATTCTTGCATAACATTTACTTGTGAAGCTCTATCACCCAAAACTCGCAATAGCATACCCTATTTCTTTTTAGCATGTTTCCATATGTATCTATCTTTTAAGAAAAAACCATAGGCTTTTCTCTTGATCTTAAACTTCTCATCTGACCATTCATCTCTCTTTGTTAATGTGCTGAGGTATTGACTAATTCTTAGCCACTCTCCTGCATATTCGTCTTCCAGAAATACTTCTACACAAGATGCAAAATATCTAAAGTGTCTTCTCTTTGTTGTCTAAGCTTCTGTTAATGCTGTAGCAACACCTTGCTTTGCTAAATTCACTCTTACAACATCATTTTCAGCTGCAAGAAAGTCATCTTCTTCCTCCTCATCCATCATCCCATCTTCATTCTCATAGCATTCTCGAGATAACATGTCTACCACTGGGTTATCTCTTCTTGCAATATACTGAAATTCAAGGTTCAAAGATTGGATGTACACAATCCACCGGAGCATAGCAATGTTTGGGGTAGCACAACTAGAAATCATACCCAATACCGGCAAACAATCGGTCTCAATGACTACATGAGCACCTATAAAATACTCCTTATCACATTTAAGGGCTGTCACAATTTTCCATAATTCTCTTTTTACCTGTGGATATCTTCTTTTCTTTAGCACCAAATTGAATTGCATATCTTTTCCCTTCCTCATCATCTTGCCTAATTACCCATCCAATCCCGATTGGGCTTGTATCAATAGTCATAATGATAGGCTTTCCATGTGCATAATCAGCCTTTCTCAATGTAGGATCAGATTTCAAGAGCTGCTTCAATTTCTTAATTGCTTTTTGATGCTTCCTTTCCTAGTGAAACCTTTGTCCTTTCCTCAAGAGCTGATATAGAGCATCAACTACATGTGCAAAGTGAGGAATCCATATAAAATAGAACACACATGCATAGAAGAATCTACGCACCTCTGATACATTTGTGCATACATCTTGCATTCTATCAATCCCATCTATTTTTGTTGGTGATGGTCTTTGCCCATAGGGCCCACACATATGACCAACAATCAAAACCTCTTTAACTCCAAAGATAGACTTTTGTCCAGAGAGAGTTAAATGCACCTCTTCTAGATGTGTCAAAATCCTCTCACAATCCACAATATGGTCTGCAACAAACTGTCTGCATCCATGAGCATCCATCTCTTCATTCTTTTCATCCACTGCACACCCTTTGATTGGAACATCATCCAAGAAGGGCATTGTCAATTGTGGTATAAAATCCATGAGTACCCTATTCATTGGGAGAGTACACATTCGAACTAAACCCAAAGGAGTCTTCATGGTTGTGATATCCCTACTCTCAATTGCAAGTTGAAACTAATCATACCCCAAGTAAAGATCACCCAAAGAATAGATCGCTCTACCTGCAAAAGCCTTTGTAAATTCATCAACCATAGGACATGCACCCACATTTCTTATGGTCACTTTATTGACTGGTTGTATGTCTTGAATAAATCTACAAAGAAGTGTTGCTCTTCTTGTACATCACCAATTATTACTTTTACATTAGGACATGCAACATAGAGCTCTCTCGAAGAATTATTTGCAGTCCTCATATGTCATGCACCATTTTCATACAGTCCATGCTCAATGACATTTATCTTACACCCATGGTCAAGTAAAGCTACACAAGGAGTTTCACATTCCCCTATTTTCACTACCGTTTCAGTGGTAGCCCTGGCCTAATGATTTCTTGTGTAATGACTTCGATGAATAAATCCCAGAGTCTCTTCCCTATATTGTTGCATCTGCCTTACTCCACCATGCATATTGCTACAAGACAATGCATTTTCAGCCACTTTCTTCTCTTTTCCACATGCTTTCCACCACTGATTAGTAGCATCTTGCATAGATAATCCAGTACTTCATGCTCATATTTAGTTCGAATACTCAACAAACTAGTTTCCTCTTCAAATTGCAGCAATGCACTAGTGGTATCACCAAGAAATTGACGCTTCCTCTTAATTATGTCAATGATCTCGTCATGAAATTCTCGCTTGGCGATGCCAAGAACCTCTCCCAAGGTGAATTCCAATCGATTTTTTAATATCCGTTCTTCAAGAGCCTTCTTAAGATCTATGGCTGTCTCAATGTCAGACTGCAACTTATACCTTGGTTGCTTGCCCTTCTTTTTGCCCTCTTGTTTGCTATCTTGTTTTTGCTTCTAATTGACCTCTCCCATAACATGCTTGAGAGGTGGCTGATGTGTAGCTTTAGGTTGATCCACACTTCTTCTAGTCACTCTTTTAGATGTCCTTGCATTATCTTCATCTCTCTTTCGTTTCTCTTCCACAAGTACATATGTGTTTTGTACCTTTGCTAAATATGTATGCATGTAAATTATGTGTCCATATTTCAGCCTTTGGACCAACCATCACTTGGCCATGCATTCTATCCAACTGTAGACCAAAAGTAGAAGCATGTGTACCGCTGCATAAGCATTTCGAACCGTCAAGTATTCCAAAAACTTTTGCATAGCTCCCTTTCCAAAATTCAAAGCAAGAGGGAATCCTGTTTCTTGTGCATGGATCTTGCCATCTTTCCAAAAGATGAGCTATCGTGCTAAGGCCTCCTGATAGGCAGCACAATCCTTTCTCTCATGTTGCAAACTATTACACCACATACATCTTTTTCCTGGCTTAGTGGTTGCTGCCCATCCCCTTTTTTCTTGTCCTTTTTCATCCAATTTTGCAACCTTCAATTGAAGATCCTACATGCCTTTGACCGATTCATCTAAGACATCTTCCCTAATAGAGGAAACAATAGCAGGTACAACCATAGGGTTAGTCACAGAAGCAGGTGGCTTACTCAATACTTCAACTATTTTTCCCATAATAGTGGGCAAGCTAGAGACACAATCTTTCTCTTCTTCTATGCTTTTTTATAAGTGCAGTTTCAACTTCCTTGACATGTCTCCACTCTATTTTCAGACATGTCTCTGTAGTCTGATTATCTAGCAATTTTTCAAGCTTCTCTTGAAGCTTAGGATCCACTGCTTGTAGAAACAATTCAATTTTCTGACTTGCAAGAGCTTGGTGTTTTGCAAGGTCCAACTGCTCAAATCGACTTTTAAATTCTCTTAACAATTATGTAGCCACAAGACTCTTATTGGATTGTAAAACCCACTCCTAAAAAGTCTTTCGTGTAATCAAACTGGTATCTTTAATGTAAAATTCTTCCATGAGTGTCTTCTTGAAAGCTACCCAGTCAACATCTTGCATGTATAATTTAGTAAATTGTGCTTTCAGTTCATGTACATTGATCCGAACAAAATACCGGCTCCATGCAAGTTGAGCCACTCTAAAGAATTCCATCTTTTGAGCATAGGTATGTACATATGCAGATACATTTCTGCCATTGAACAACTTCATCTCATGCTCAACTGCTTGTAGAGCATTCATCACAACACTTTCTGTTTAAGCAGAAGCCTGCATCACCTGTTGTTGTTGTTATACCTGCATAAACATATTCATATTTTGCACCAACTATTGCAAAACATCACTACAGATTGTGTTCGAAGGTTCTCCCATATTGTCTTCCCTTCTTTTGACGACCTTTCACATCGGGTTCACCAATGTCGGAGGGGTTTTTGTCGAAAGGTTGTATCCATCGGGGATTAGAAGAGATAGAATGAAGTAGAGATATGAGATGGAAGAGAAGAAAAAGAATAGATAAGATGTAAACATGATAAAGACAAAGCACAATTAATTGAACCAATATGTATTGATAGAACCTAAAATCCTTTGTTTGGCACTACTTAGAAACAATCTCCAGGAATTAGATCTCCAGGAGCTCCTTCGTAGACCAAAAACGTGGATCAAAATAACAGCCTCCTCTCTATTGCTTGGAACCTAAATCTGATGGCTCCATTGGCTTCAAAAAAGGGGTAAAAACTCTAGGACACCTGGTTAGGGATCTCCCAGATCACTCCTTCTTCCTCTTTTAGTTCAAAGTGCAGTTTTTAGCATGTTAGCTGCGATTGCGACGTGCGTGATTTCACCCTTCTTTCTTTTTTATGAAAAATCCCAAAACTGCTTGCAAAAGCAACTTGCTTTTTGCATGTCATCCTAAACTAGAAGTTTTTCTAGCTTTTTCGGATATTTACAATAACTAATATCCAATCCAACATATCAAAAATAGACTAAAATTGTCCAAAAATCTAATATTTTTGGACAATCCATGCCACAGATACTAGCACTAATGACTTGGATCACATTGACTCTTTACATTAATAAGAAAGTTGGATGACGATGCACTTCAGAGTTTTTCACACCATGTTCGCGTAGTGGCATGACAACGGCAATGTAAGAGCAAGGAAGGCTGGAGAGAGAAATAGAAGCCGTGTCAGAAACGAGGGACGAGGCCATCGACAATGCCACAAGAAGCCTACAAGAGACGGCCTTAAGAACGCCTAGGAGGAGGTGGAGACACTAATGGCCATGGCCATGACCAAAAGGAAGCTGCGCGGGGGGTAGAGCTTGAAAGTTGTGCACAAACTACTGAAGATATATCAGAACGGATTGCAAAAGTCTACCAACAGTACTATGTGGTTGAGCAATGTAGGAGGATGGCCGAGGAGCAGCTGAACCGCCGGGATAAGGTGAAGACCCAGATGTTGGAAATCTGGAGCGAGCAGCAACAAGTGGTAATGATGCTGTCTCAGGAGATGGAGAGGGGTAAGGAAGACACGGAAGAACAATGGGAGGAATGCAACCTTGAAAGAGTGCGGGGACTGACATGGCGCTTGGTAGTATTAGAATATGAGAGGGTGCTTGCAGTGTTTAGAGCTGAGGCCACTGAAACACGTAGAGGCAAACCTTTTTGAGCACTGTGCTTTATGTCACACAAGTTGAAGGCTAGGACTCGGTGGAGAGAATGAGGAGGAAGCTGGAACTGACAACCAGAGCTTTAAGATATGGCTTGCAAGAGCGTGCACTTCCAACTGGCACGGGCATAACCAAGGAGCAACAACGTAGCTACTTGCGACAAGTCGGCCTCTCCATCGAGCTCAGGGAACTTGGATTTGAGGAACAAGAGCACCCCCATCCACCCCCAATCCAAATCCCTATGGAACAAGATACCGAGGAAGGGCCTGACCTCGAGCAAGCATTCAAGGAAGAATCGCAAATCAGGGAGGCCAATCCGCCCTTACCTAATCTACCTCCAGAAGAGCCTGAGGGTATCCACACTCCAAGCGCGTTATTGCTGCAAGAAGAAGAAGATGGAAACTTGTGGAGCAAGCCTAGTAGAGGATGCAAGCACGGCCACAATAGCTTCCTGACGAGCCCATGCCACCACACGAGGATCACTACCTCGTTAATTGGCCACATGAGCTAACTATCTAGCAACAACAAGAGCTCTAATCCCAACCCGTCGAGTTCTCCTTCCTCTACCGATGGGCACTAAACCGAGTTTTACCCCTGGAATTAGTGGAAGGAATCATTTGTTTGGGCAATACCCTAACGAACCGATGGGTTGAGAAGCAGAGAATCATCATCATCCAATGGAGATAGGAGCCCATGGACTATTGGCAGGACAGGGTCTATCAGGTTCCCAAAACCGTCCAAGGCTACAAGGCGCAGCCAAAGTGGCGGAGGAGGATTTGGGACACCAATTTTGATGCATGGATGGTCTTCTGCAGCACACTATAAGAAGAACGGAATGATCCCACCTGCATGCCCTACCCTCACAGACACGGAGTGGATTACGATAGGGGGTGCATGGTAGGTATACCTTTTCAAAGATCTACAATGTCAATGTAGCAATTCTCGAGGAATGCATGACCTTTAGAGTAGGGGACTTGCGCCCTTCTATTAACCGCTTTCTTGAGGATTTCTCTTCCTGTCCAAACAACCTTCATAACCACTTGTAATTACTTGAGGATCGTTAGGTTTCTGCTCAAACAAAAGCCAATAGTTGAGGAAGCCCACCTTCCCCTGACTCTTTTTTGACATTAACCTAGGAATAGATAGCTATGTTATGGCTAGGATCATGACGAGGGCAACCGTGCTTCCCTCATTTTGCACGAGGATCCTTGAAGACATGAATGATAGCCACTTTACGAAGTGCAGCTACCCTTTTTTGTCAACAACACCTCTCAACGTGAGGGCTAACATCAAGGAATACCTACAGAGTTGCGCCTTCTTGACTAAATCCCTAAGACCATCTTGCGACTCGTCTGAGGAAGATCAGGATAGAGTCTGAGATCACCCCTAGTGACAAAAAAAAAAAGCTTTGCATGCCATAAATCATTGCACCTAGTGTTTTCATACCTAGCCCCACCTCCCACGACACATGCTCAAGGCACAACAAGGGCAGGACACACCTAGGGAGGTACCACTCGCCTATGGTTAGACCTATTACCCTATGCTTCACGCACCGCACCCTTCATCTACACTAATTGGGTTCTCAAGTGTGGGACACCACCAAGGGCTTGCCCAAGGTAGATCCAGCGCCCAGTTCCACCACATCGACACCATGCACTCCACAGTTAGGTAGACACAACCAAGGTAGTGCACCTTCTTTTCTTTCCATGTACAATCGAAGACCCCACCACTAGCTTCAAAGACCCCATCATCCATGCAATGCCCTCCCCATCCTACGTCATGTGCCATCAGACAAAGCACAACCAACCAAGGGGCGAACGCCACGATCGAAAAGTGAATGAAGAAGCTCATTTGGAACAACACAGGTGAACTCAGCCACGGAGAGTTAAATGACAGATCCATCTAACACAATCTTAAATTTCAAAGAAGGATCTGTCCACATGCCATCCTCCAAGCATGGATCCATCTAACACCGTTTTGAATTTCAAAGATGGACCCACCCCTTAACATCCCTCCAACACTAGGGATCATATCCAATGCTAGGGCCTCTTAGTTCCATAAATCCCTCCAACACCAGGGCCCCTACCCAGCTCAAGGGCCTTTCAGTTCCATAACTCTCTCCAACTAGTCCAAAAATCCCTCCAACACACCCCCACCACACTATGTCCACAATCTCACAAAACCCCTGGCATCCTAGCACCATCATTCCCCTCACCACCAGCAAGTGCCATGGAACTGCTGGCACTCGTCTAGGAGGGAGGTAATGTTAATCCTTAGATGGGCAAGGTGGAAAATTTGGAAAATCTAAAGTAGAAGACAAGGCCAAGTCAAAAGTGAAACGGGAGATGAAGGCGCGCTAGGAGAAATATGGAAACACAAGAGGTGCAGAAAAGTCCTGAATCAATGAGAAAGGCGCACAAGAAAAATCGCAAGTCAATGCTTTTGTAAAAGAACGCAAGGCACACCACGATTTATTTTAAGAGTGCAGGGCTCTCACCTGTGCAAATTGTAAAGGTAGATGGGCGGTAGGAAGGAAGCTAGGAAGATAGGAGGACAATGGGAAAAAGGGCTTACTCTCGGCCATGTAAAAAGGGGATAAGGGGATGACTGCCCAAAAGGGATTTAGGGTTTTATATATAAAAAGTTGAAAAGTGAATGAGAAGCTCATTCTTGTGTGTGGCTAAAAGTAGCTCTCTTATTTTTTTTTTCTTCTTCTTGCTTGCTTAAACTTGTGCTTGAGAGAGGGAGTGTGTGTGAGGGAGTGAGTATGTGAGGGTGAGGGACCGTGGTGGAGGCTCTCCATCTTCTCCTCTCTTCTTCTCTTCTCTTCTTTTGTCTTGTCTTGCTTGCGGAAATGGAGCTTGGAGCATGGAGCTTGAGGATGGATCTTGCTTGAAGCTTGCACTTGGATCGTGGAGCTACCGGAGTGCTCGGGAGAGGAGGCAACTCAATCGGGCATGGAGGTAAGCTCACTACACTCATAGAGATGGATAGCACATCAACTATGTGAGAGGTAGCCATTAGTACTCAGCTTGGAACACTTGAACAATAAGCAGTCTGTGGGTCTCGGCGGTTGATCGCCTCTACACTGGGCATTAAATTAGCCACATGTTCACATCATTCTTGCCTAGGAATCCCACAAGTGTTATAGAAAATTGTTGAAAGTGTAGAGAGAGAGAGAGAGAGAGAGAGAGAGAGAGAGAGAGAGAGAGAGAGAGAGAGAGAGAGAGAGAGAGAGAGAGAGAGCATACATTGTCATAGCATCATGTACTTAGCAATAAGACGATGCAAAACATGAACAAAAGCTGTGAGAACAAATGGGAGGCAACTCAACAATGATGGACAAGGATAAGAGGTTGGAATTATCATGACCCTTGTTAGGGAAAACTTATAGGGTGGGCATTAAATGGGAGGCAACTCAATAATGATGGACGAAGCTAAGAGGTTGGAGAAAATTATCATGACCCTTGTTAGGGACAACTTATAGGGTGGGCATGATCAATAAATATCTAGAACTATGGATGTCATAATTGCACACAGATCGGATGTCCCTCGAGAGAGCACAAACAAAAGTCCTCAAGTTGATGAAGCATGGAATGGAGATTCGTCATGTGTAGTAGCTCATTGAAGTTTAGAATAGTCTAAGTATAGAGTCACTCAAAGCTCTTAAGAAGGCCATCCAATAGTCTTCAATCCATGCAATGTTTTGAAGGCCACACAATGTCAAAGAAGAACTCAATCCCAAGCCATTAATCACAATAAGGACTGCAATAACAAACCATTTGCCAAACAACATTGGATTTCCTATAGGGAAGTGAAATTGAAAATACACGCAAGAAGCATCAACCATGACCTCAAGGTGAATGTCTGATATTTCTTGGGAAAGCACTCCTCTCAAACACTTCCCCTAGTCCCCTTTTGATTGAGTGAACTAGGAAGTTGTCACCATGAGGTAAGAAAGGAAGCTCTAAGGTGGGGGAGACAATGTTGGGTTGAAGGCTCTATCTTAGCATTTGCAATTGAATCTTCCATAGGTTGGGTTTTCTTCCGTAGACAATCTTGAGGAAGATGCTCTTTGCCACAAACATGTTGGTTATTGTTATTATTAGTACTAAATAAATTTCTTCAGTGTGAGGGTGTTAGTGGTGGATATTTTCCTTCCCTTACCTGTATTGATAATTCTTCATCAAGTATTAAATCACTAACAGTTTTAAAAGGTAATGAATCCTTGTTGCAATGAGTTGGTTTGTCAATGAGAGGTAACTCAAAGTTTCCTAAAATATTATAAAATAAAAAAATATTATTTCAAGAAATGCACAAATGAACACAAGGCCCTTTAAGTTGTCAATTACATTTAATTCGTTAGTACTAGGAATTTAAGGCAGTCACACCAGTCAATCTCGACTCCCCTTCTCCGTAAAAATCTTCAACTAAGTCAAGGGCAAGGATAAGTCAACCACAAAGACCACTAAGACAAACTCCAAAAACAAAGGAATACCAAGACTTTCTTTATGAAGTTTGATCCATCTCTTCTTAGGCCTGAAGAGAATAGAGTACCTATCAAAGTCAAATTCTTTCAGTAGGCTAAAGAAAAAAGCCCCCATGAGAAGACTAAAGATCTTTGAGAAAAGTGACAAAGAAGCTACAGTACCAAAGAATGAGAAGGTACATGAGATAGGAGAAACATAGAAGTAGACAGAAACATAGGAGGATGCCTTATTATTTTTTATCCTTGTATGTTTGCACTTCAATTTTGTAACTTGTTATATACGAAAAACTATTTATCTTATGTAAATGCAATAATTTTATTTTTATAGATTCGAAAGGTAACTCACTTTACAATGGCTTACAAGTTTGCATTGAATAATATCTTTTTAACAATGTCACTCAACAAGATGAGATTCTACAAAATTTTTATATTTATGGTTCAAAACTTATAATTGTGGGAGACAAACAACTCATATAAGAAAAAGAGCGTTTTGCTCTTTTCTCAATTATTGTATCATTGACTTTGATGTTATATCCAAGGATGTATTATTTAGCAACTCTAAGGTATCCCTTACATCCTTAAGACTCCAATTGGAAGTAATATTTACCTTCTTTGCTTCTTCATGTGCTATAACTTGCACCTTAAGTTTAAAATGCATGCAATTTATATCAAAATCCAAGGGAATCCAAATACCCAATGTAAGTTTGTATCTCTTGTAATCAAAGCTCAAAGCAAGAGTTTGTTGAGAGATATTGTAAGATAAAGCTGAGGATTGGGGGTATACACTACACGTCATGATATTGCTCTTATGATCATACTCTCTAGATTTCCAAAGGCTTCTTATAATGTTATCCAAATTCTCTTTTGCAAAATTTGTACTTAGCCAAGATACCTTTGTCCTTTGTAAATGTGCTATTTTGCAGCAAGCTACAAAGATATGTAAGGGTATAGACCATGATAGGCATATTCTTCTTGAGATCCTTCAAGATGTCATGAACTTTTGAATGTCTTGAGAAATTTTAAATTTAAAACTTTACACCATTGGCTTGTCAAGAATCTTCTAATTTAGAGATGAAAGACTTGGCAACGGAAAATCTTTGATTTGTCCATACTTACTTGTTCTAGAGGGATCCACTCGGATCCACATACTATGCATAATATATAAAAATTTTGTTTTCACTAAAAAAATCCATGGTTTGATCAACATAGATAATGTTTGTGAACACCTTATGAGCTGCATGAAAAGTTTCACTTAGACTTTTCACAGATTGCCATTCAATACTTGTTGATGAAAATATGCTTACAACCAAGAATTCATTAGTAGTACTTGTGTAAATGAAAAAAATATTACATACATTATACAATTAAAGACTTATAATGTGTTTGCTGAAAACACGTTTGTTTGGAAGTAAGTGCATATCCTTGGCCATGTAAACATGTTACACTTTGACAAACCACCTTTTAAACATAATTTTGAAGGCAATGATACATCCCTTCTAGTGATATTTTATATTCTCTTCTTTTCTTCTTTTCACCTTGTGAGAGCCCTTGTTGCAAGAGGGTAGCATGGTAACTTAATTATTTATACTAAAGGTTTTGGGCTCTCAATTTTCATCTACTCCCAAGCTATAGACAATACAAGTTTACTAAATGAGAAGGGCATCTTTTGGATGCCATGAAAATAATGAACTTGAAAATAAAGAAGCTCAAAGAGAAAGGTGAATAAAGTTAAAAAAAACATCAAGAAAACTAACGAAAATATATTGGGCACTAAAAAGAATATTGAAAGATCTCTCAACTTCAAAAAAGTTGTTATTAATTTCACCCCATCTTTATCACATCTTATATCATATTTTCTAAGTAAATAAGGACTTTGGGACTACCAAAACATATCAGACTTCAGTGATTTCAACTAAAAAGGAGGAGAGGATTACAAAATGGACTCTACTATCTCCAAAAAAGAGGAGACAAGAATACCATATTCTTACTCATGTAGCAAACTCTCTTTGGCCATTTTCTTGATCTCATGATTAACAAAAGTACATTTTTTGAAGTGTTTTTAGTCCTAATGAATGTAACATTTAAAAATGTGCCTAAAATTTAAGTCGTTGTCAAGCACTTTCGCATAAACTAAAAACCGCTAGAGAACCTTTATGTAGGTAGGATTTTTATAGCTTAGTTGTTTGTGTGACTGTTTGTTTTGATATCTTGTATCTGGATTTTTGTGTTTATCTAGATTAAGAATTGTTTGTATTGTTATTTTGGATTTTTTGAGCTTGGAAGCATGATAGCCTTGGTCGAGATTGGTGTTTTTCTGGATAGATTAGAGTAGGACTTTGATAGTTGCTACTGAACATCTTAAAACATGTATATTTTTCTTACCAACCATCCTTATACTACACGAGTATTATGGATTCACGAGCACATCATGTTGCACTTGTCTAATATACTGCACTCGGGGATCATCTCTTGATTTTATCAATCACTTTTATGCCAAGGGTTGGGTTGATGCACATTTTGCACTATTGTTGAGCACTAGCACAACATGATGCTCGTTGTAGCTATATGCAATACATTTTAGATGCACACATACTTGAGAGAGAACCTTCATTATGCACGCACAATTTTTTGTACACATGAGAGCTGGGATATTCATCACAAAAATAGGAACCATTGGTTGAGTGAGAAGGTAGATGGGTGAGTCTTGAGGGTCATGAAGGATGCCTACAGTTGTGAGATGGGTTGTTTTACCTAGTCAACATCATGAGAACCATATTTTTTTTTGTTGAGTGAATGTGAGATTTTGGGAGGGTGGAGTGGAGTACAATATTTCTTGCCTTGCTAAGTGATGATGAGAGGTGAGGCTAAGGATCGTAATTAAACCAAGAAACCGTGTTTGCATTTTACATAACATACGGGCACTTATAGACAGGCTAGGCACTTACTTTCTTAGTGCACCCATCTTTTTGTGTGTAACATTGCTTGTATGAAGGCATAGCATGGATCCGATTTTGCATTTCTTTCTCAAATCATGTGTGACTGAGCATGGAGTATATTTTCAAAAGTATATTATTAGTAGGACATATTGCATGGAATCAAAGCAGGTAAATAAGGAAAAAACAATTCTCTATTGAAAAAAAAAGTCAAGTCACTTGAGGAGTTTCTTGTGACAAATCCAAGATATAGATTTTCAAATTTGGATAGCTTATTTCACATGAAAATATAGTATATTTAAGAATAATTTTAGCTTGAAAAGAACCAATGCCCAAGGGTGCATATGCAGTAGTACAAGTGGAGAATAGTGAGGAGATTAAATCAATATCAAGAAAGAAAATTTGCATTTTAACAGAGGTATTCAAAGGCTAGGATGGATGTCTAGTGCTACTGATGAGTGTGAGAAAATTTTGTACATTCAACATGTTGAATTGGAACAATATGTCGGTTTTTTCATTTGGAGTCCTATGTAGCTTGAAAGGCCTAGATTTTCGAGGACTTGGACAATAAATATAGGGTTGTGATATAGCTTAAGTTGAAGCTTTCTTGAAGAGCTACAATTATGGTTCTTTAGTAGGTTCTTGTTGACATCCATGCAAAAAGTGGAGTTGCCAAAATGGGTGACATTGGGTTAATCAAAGAGATAAAAATATTGTCATTATACTTATCATGGCAAAGGTGAGAATTGGACGCTTAGAAGAGGCTCGGGTCCTTGAGGCTATAGGGGTGGATTTTATTGATGAGAGCAAAGTTCTTACTCCTATAGATGATGTGAATCACATAGACAAGCACAATTTTTGGGATTCCTTTGTATATTTTTCGCTAAGCTAATGCTTAGTAAACAAAGTTGTAATTGTATATGGAAATGGAGCCATATTAGATCACACAAAATGTTCTTATAATGAGACTTGCACAAATGCTGAGAGAGGGCATGATAATAAATGTAGCTGACAGAAAGTAAGCATGAATTGCTAATGAGGCAATCATACATAATTAGAGCAGGGATGGCAAGTGAGAAATCCATAACACATTGTGGAATAAATTAGATTGCAAGCTGCTGCAACATTATCCTATCCAGAATGTCTGGAATACCAGCTACTCTGACGGCATATACCAATCGCAAAGATCATGATGTGGATCATGAGTCAAATGGCGTTTTACCATATGCTTTAACCCCTTGAAGAGTAACACAATGAGAGAATTAAGAAGAGGAGGATGGATATCACTATGTTTCAGCACACTAGTGTTATGTTTGCCGCCACAATGTTGGTCTACCAGGATTTGCTCTCAAGAGATGAACCTTTGTCAAACTCCTTTCCATATAAGGAGATCCTGAATGGGGCTATTTGGGAAGTAGAAGGCAAGTGGGTTGTTCAAGGCACTCTAGATATTGTCATTGGAGCTAATCTATCTACTGAAGGAGGCAAAGATGATGAGGGAGTTAATGATGAGGCTGTAAAGGTTGTGGATATTGTTGACATTTTTAGGTTGCAGGAGCAACTCTCCTTTGATAAGAAAACTTGTCTCTTACATCAAGAGATATATCAAGTACTTGATGTCATAGGTGGCAGCATGTTATTTTTTTCAAAAAGCCTTAAGGTTTTACCAAAAGCATTTCTAAAAAAGTAATAATGCTTTTGATATGGTCAAAACACAAAAAGAAAAGCCTCATGGCTTTTAGAAAAGCAAAACGTATGAAAAGCCCAAAGCTTTTGAAATATGTTTATAATGCATGAGAAACCTATATATAGGAGAGAGGACAAAGAGTCAGCGGCCCTTCTCATGAGTTTGTTCTTTCTTGCCTCTTATGTAAGAAGAGAGGAGGGTCACATATAAGCTTTCGGAGTTTTAGTTTGTGTTCATCGAACTTCCACAAGTTTGATGCTTAAGGCCCAATGCATTACCACAACCCCAAAGAGGTATAAAGATGCTTCACATTGTTATTTTTTTCGAGCTCACATTCTTTTAACATTGTTCAAGGTTGTAGATGCTTCACATTGTGAGTGTTTTTGTGTAATTAAGGCTACAAGAGGCATAATTGTTGTATAATTTAGATCATTTTTGCTAGTGTTTTTGGTTGTAAAAATTGAAATTTCTCATTTAGTGTAGTATTTTGACAAAGTCAAATCAAATAACTGGCACTCCTTATCATCTCGTTTTTAGGTTGTGTGAGAGGATTATCTTTGAACACCACTCGTGAAACATCATCTAAGTATTTATTGGGTGTCTTCTTTCAATTCTTTTATCAATAACCTTTGCACTACCCTTATAATATATACATGGGTGCTTGAAATTTATGACCTTTAAAACATCCTATATGTATTTCAAGTTTTTAGATTACCTACTAAATGCCACTCCACTTTATATTGTCCAAGGTCTTCACCTCTAAGGTTCTCTCCTTTCTCTATGCTAATAGTATTGGATATTCGTGTCTTATGAAAAACCCAATGCCAAGTATCAAAATCCTTAAACGTTATGTTACACACACATTCTAAGCATGTAGCATTCTTTATTTGACACATGGAAGCAAATTTCACAAGCAAACCTCCAATAAATAGGCTCTTTGCCTCAAAGTATCTCAGAGATGATATATTGTTTTTAGATTGGATGACAAACCATTCTCAATTGTCCTTTGTAATAGATGGATAAAATTTCCTATTCATCAAGGTGATAGTAACTCATACTTGCTCTCTCTCTCCTTTACAATCTAACATTTATCAATCTTTAACACACATTTGAGGAAATTGTCACATTCTTCTAGATCACTTCAAATAATTGAATATATTAGAATTAGAATTGCAAGGCCTCTAAGTTGTAAAACATATTATTATATTCTTTATAGACTACCTCTTCTATTGCTACATAATATGCATCTTCGATATAAAATGGGGCTCTTAAGACCTCTAAAACTTGTTGATTCCTTGCTTTTGTATTTGTTTGAGTGATATTAGATTTGGCAATATCAATCCATGGATCCTCCTTGATCTTTAATTGAAGAGATTTTTAAATAGCTGCATGCCCTACTTGATATATCTATCTCATTTAATAATATTAGGCATGTTGTGTTGGTTGAGTTAGTTCTCTTTTATGAAGGCCTCAATATCCTCTTCTATAATCTTATGATGTTTTGATATTTCATTTTCACAAATTTTTAATTTAAAATCATTTTGATATGTGCATTTGATGGCTCCATGGATGAACCTACTTACAAACTAGTGTAGAATATATATGAAATCAAAATTTTCATTTATAAGACATTGAATCAAAGTACTATAAAATATTTTTTGAGATAGAGAAACAATAAATAAAGAGCTTACTTTATTATGTGTATCCTCTTCTTTTTTGCAACTTCATGTCTTGCATATCCAAAAGTTTTTTGTTATGTTTGTGATCCTCAATATTGTTTCTTTGAATCTTTATTGATCCTTAATGTTTCTCAAGCTCCAAGATAGTCCCCTTGTTCTATGAAAGCTTCTATTTACATTTCTCCATTTTTTGCATCAAATAGATATTCTCTCTCTCAAGCAAATCTCTTTCTACCCTAGAGGACATTGTACCCATCTCTAACAAAGCTAATCAAGGTCATTATATCCCTAAATGGAGGCATAGAGTTTTGTAAAAGATCTATTGGATATAATATCATGTCAATCCACAATTTTGTATTCACATTCCACTATGATCTAGATATGAAATGGGGTTTCTTGTCCTTATGTTAAGACTCATATTTGGGATCAAGCCCAACATAAAGGTTACACATATCTCTTCTATACCTTTTTAATGATGATCCAACCCAACCATTTTTGTCTATAATGTCAATTTAGGGCCAATCATCTTGTTAAGCTTCCATGCATTTTTCTTCTCTGGGATTTTCTAAAGTTGCTTCCAAAAAATGAGAATGTATCAAAACATGACTTAAGCCTTTATGACCTTTTCTAGCTTAAGTTTCAATACAAAGGGAGTACACTAGCAATCTAGATCAATCTAGATGTTCAAAATCAACTCAATGCACTACTCCCTTATCCACCACATAGATGAATAAGGGTAATCCTGACACTGCATGAATAAATGCAACAAGTTAGTGAACTAATAAGGGTCCCTAAAAAAATGAACAATATGAAGTAGACTTACAGTCATCCCATGTATCTTCACTAATTTTGAATCTATTATTATGTAGACATTTGAAATCACTCTCCATCCACAAGTATGTGCATCACTTTGCAATGGTACTTCTTGCTAGAGAAAGTTGTAAGGTTTTCCATGATTAACAATATCCTCATATATGGTGTCCAAAAAGGTAGTCATGAGCTTGCCAGCACTGCAAATGAAAACTTGTAACTAAAAAAGACAAACAAACAAAATAAACCATTAACAAAAAAGTAAGCAGCTTTCCATTCAATGCACATGTTTGCTTGGCCATGAATACCACTTAGAGAGTTCACGATGATAATTTCTCTAGCAAGTATGTCGATATATATAAAACTCTATTGCCCTCTATAAAGCAAACTATGGTAAGAAATAATTACGAAAACAAATAAGTATGAGTCAATCCTTTTGGAAAATTACATACTTTTGACATAAGGAAAAAAGATATGGTAGTTTGTGATGCAATCAAAAGACTTGAAAAGCATTGCTATGTTTGAGCTAGATCTAAATAACAATTCCACTGATAGTAGTGGATCAACAATAAATATAATTTTAGAGATATCTTGGCTAAGAGAAGTAACCAATGCCCTATAACCAAGCAGAAACCATTTTTGCACCATATCTTCATTGCACCATGTATTTTCCCACATTTTCTTTTTTGTTGTAGTATTTTGCATTTGCTCTATTGCTTTGTCAGGATACAAAGTGAGGAGGACAGACTTTCAATGTGGTAAGGTATAATTATTTGTGTCATATCTTGGATCTTGAGATGTCTAATCCTAGAAGTGTTCAAGGTTTCCAAGATGTGGATACACAAAAGAGGAAAAGAAGAAGGTTGTCTACAAGGTTAAGGGATTCAATTTGTGTTGCAATATCTTTTTCTCCTAAAATTCCTTTAGCTTCTTCTCCATGCTCAACATCAAGTGTGGGAATGCCAAATAAATTTCTAGGCAAAGGTAAGTTACCATTGAGGATTCTTGTGTTACTTGAAGAGGTATTGATAAACATTTTAGCAAATCAACTACAAAAGAATCTAATAGTGATAGAAAGCAATCACAAAGAAAAGAATGGCAGAAGAGAATGGTGTGTGAAAAGAAGATGTGGGAGAGAACAAACACGATTTTGGTACAAATATCTCGAAAATACAAAGGATCTTAAGTTCCAAGACAAAAATGCATGAAAAGCTAACTTGAGATAGATTAAAAGATAAGGGCAATTAATGGGTGACTGGCCTCTTCAATGAACCAAATATTCTCTCATTAGTCACATAAGAGCAACCAAATTTAGAGGTTTTATTCTTCCAAAATCTCAACTAATTAGTAACTTAATCATTTTCTTACAAGTGCCTTTTTTGAAGCATTTTTGGCCCTAATGTGTTGAGAATCTATATATGTGCAATGCATGATTTATATAGAATCATTAAGAAACTATTGTTCTTGCATATATGTTTTGCCTAAACTCTACAAAAGTTTAATATCTTGGGAAATACCCTCCCTTCTTTCCCCCCCCCCAACCCCCTAAAAACCCACCACGAGTAAATGGGGATTAGAGGGGGGGAGGAAGGGAATTTAAAAGAAATAATTAAAATTTTAATTTTTAAAAGAAAGACTTGCTTGTCACTATCATCACCACCCACTAGCCACATTGATAGCTACAGTTGAACTTTTGCTCTTGCTATCGTGTAGGCAGGACTCAACAACTACCACCACTACCTGATCCTCTCCCCTCTAGCACCACATGCTGTGATAACTATGCCATGCCACCGAACATGCTAGCCTCAACAATATCAAATGAAGAGAGAGAGAATTTGTTACACAGTAGGAGTAAGAAAACCTTCAGAACCCTAATTTAGATTAATAAATTTTCATAAAATTTTCAAACATGCATACTGTCTTTTAAGCTTTGATACCACGTGTGATATGCCCAACTGAAGAGCCTTTAATGACACAATTATGGTGGTCCCTCAAGAGATATTTCTAAGTAACACCATTCAGAACTCCTTAGAATACCAACAAAGTTTATTTAGAGTCACCTGAGTCTACCTCGCAGGGGAAGGTCATAGTCATTCCCATAAGGATTGACTTGAATTCGGTTTCTTTGTAAGCTACCGCCTTCTAGTGTCAATATTTGAGCATTTGCTTTGCACAAGATACTTACACTGAGGACTTATGTCACACTTGATTCAAAGATAGTGAGAAATGAGGGGGAGTCTAGCACCTCAACCCCTCTGCCCATAGGGCGTAGTCTCATTCTGGTCCCCTAAAACAACATGAATTCAAGGTTCTACTAGATTTCCTAATTGGTCAATGTGTGATTTTCTAACTAATACGAGTTGAAGAAAAGCTCTCTCCTAATCGAGACCACTAGTCTTAGGGTGAAACTATCATGAGTTTTTCCATATCTCTTTCCTTTTTGGGCATTCTTTAGCTATCTAATTACCTACCACATTTAAGTGAATGTACAAAAGCAACTTCATTAATTAACCTTTAAAAATAGGTTTCATTCACGTAAATTAAAATCACAACACTCAAACAAGTAAACCAATTCTTGTAAAACAATCATTTATTCATCTTGAAGGTTTATTTTGTTACAATATCTTTCCTATTTGTAAGGACAAATCTAAAGTATAATTCACTAAGTTTCGTACCCTTAACTAGTAATAGGGCCTTCCAAGAAGACCATCCTAGACTCATAGATGTTAGGTAGGTCCTAAATGCATAGGAAATTTACGGCCAGAGCCCCCTTGACACCCTTACCGCCTCCTAACCTAACATCCTTCCTACAAAGAGACCTCTTGCAAATGGGGACCATCCTAGCTTTTGATGTGGGTAAAAAAATCCCCTTGATGTAAGATTTCCACTACTAGCCTTGGGGGAGGTCTAGAGCAAACCATATCAACTTGTTATTGTTAAGATTTAATTAGAATTCTGAATCTTATAAACACAAATATATCATTTCAAGGTACACCAATCAATCCTTAAATGCACAACTAAAAGTGGAGTTTATCCTAATAGGAAATCCCTACAATAGTTCTTGGGTTCACTCTTCCCCTTGGGATTTTCCTAAGGTTTCCAAGGTCTTGAATTTTCTTGAATTTTTTCTAAGGTTCCCTCTTATGTTCATCTTGTTTACCTTAATCACACTCTTTGAGCATGCCTCTCTCTCATTATGAATGAACACACATACTCTCTTCATCTAATATTATTGAGGTTGATGTGTTCAATGGCATTGCAGAGTGATTGCAGTTTGTGGTGTTGGAGGGGAGAGGATCAAGTAGTGGTGATGGAGTGGTTGAGTCCATTGGCTTGCATGATAGCAAGCAGGAGTTTGATGGTAGTTGTTAGACGACAAGTGGATGGTGATGATGGCAATAAGCAGGTAAGGTTTTCTTTTAAAAATTAAAGTTGTAATTACTTCTTCAAGTCCCCTCCAAGCCCCATTCATCTATGGCAGGAAGGGGGAGTGGTTTTCGAGATATTATAACTAGTCAATCGCCACCATGCACTATTCGTTTGCATACATAAACCAAACCCTTCAACATGAATATTAATATTGAAGTCCCAAAGTTACTACACATGCACTTAAGAAGATTCTCATCGAAGGATCTGCATATGTCTTACATCATTTCCTTTCTATGTTTTTAGGAGGGAAGTGCATAGTCAAATGATCTCAAAGCATAAGCATGAAGACCCATTCTTAGACATCTATTGTTTAAATCTCATAAATAAGGTAAGGTAAGACTTAATGATAGTTCTAATGCCAATTGTCTAAGTGTAAGATGTGGAAATTTGGATAACAGAGTCTTTATTGTTGAAAATCTTCTTTTTATATGATGTTTTGTTTAAATTATTGAACATATTGCACACACAAATGATGTGCTTGCCTCATTCACTATTAACCTCTATCCAAAAGTACCAACATATATCTTTGGATATGTGAGAAAGTAATTAACTATTGTCTTGTTATAGGTTAGGAGAATGATCTATTTTAGGTCAAGAACTTCATAATACTAACCAACTTAGATGAGCTAGATGTTATACCTTGTCATGTGGGATTTGGGGAACTTTGTCTCCAATATTAACATATGTTATGAATGGCCATTACAATAAGTCAACCCTATACATGCCACTTTTGTAGATCTAGTGCTCAAAAGTGGATTAAAAACACATAAGTAGGATCTAAATGTTTGTTTAGAGATACATTTGGCATTTTATACATAAACTAAAGGCTTATCTACATGCAATGTAGTTTGTACA
The DNA here is from genome assembly GCF_053477565.2 of Lygodium microphyllum. NCBI lineage: Eukaryota > Viridiplantae > Streptophyta > Polypodiopsida > Schizaeales > Lygodiaceae > Lygodium > Lygodium microphyllum. Next base: position 72,142,971 of record NC_141153.1, read on the forward strand.
CTTTGCTTTTTGTTCAAGTGTAGATATATGGTTACATGCTTATTTATTATAAAGATCAAATGATTCTTGTTTGAAAGATTAAAGACTTTTTAGATGTGTACATGTCTATCCATGCACACCTAGTTGTAGTTGAGTTTGGTCTACCTAATTGATGCTAAAACTGTGCACATTTTTAGCCTAGGGAAATGGGATCCTCTATAACTTGCCATTGTCAACAAAACTTTATTTAAGGCTACTAAGTAAACAAGGGACTTTCAAGTTTATAGTAGTAGCTTAGTCTCTTAAAGTTATAAATTTTTAGATAAATTTGCATGAACACAAAGACTTTGCATGTGAAAGGGATTATGCCCGAGGTTTATCCTCCCTCAAAAAGCAATAATCATTGTTTTATGACTCTTTTGGTCATAAAGTCTATTTCCACCATATAGATATGTTATACCATAGTACTTCATCAAATTGAAATATCTATCTTAAAGAACATATTGAAATCTTATCAAACAACGGTACATATTGTCAACATAGCTCAACCATCTAGAAGGTTGTGGATGAAGCAAGGGTTCAATGGGGTGAAAAAATTTATGATGTTGAGCAGAAGTACACTTGAAGGTTTCTTGAGACATCATTTGTGATTTTGTCAACACGATGTAGCATAATTGAGCTCATTGATGCCTTAACTTTTCATAGCTAGTGCCTACTTGTATTATTCGAAGAGTATGGTGTACTTTCCATTTTCTTTCGTGCCTTGCTCACCACTATTGATTGTGATGGTACTGAGATGGAGTGCGAAAAAGAATCATGCAAATGGTTTAGGGTGATACGTCCTAACCATAGGCGAGACGAGGTCCCTAGGTATGTCCTACCCTTGATGTGCCCTGAACAATTGTGGGGGATGTGTAAAGGGCTAAGGGACTAGGGACGGAGCCAGTCGACCAAGGTCACTAGACGAACCTAATTTGAGGACCCCTAGGTGTTGTGCTGTGATCGTGGGTGCCTTTTGTTTTTTTTTTCCTTTTTTTTTCCTTTCATTTCCTTTCCTTTTCTTTTTCTTTTCTCCCCCCTTTTTTTTTGGACAATCAATACAATACGTTGAGTCTATCAGTCTTTCATTTAAATTGAGAAATGTCGAGATCCAAAGGCTGTGAAAAATGGATATTGTGTTACTAGCCTCGATGTTAGAGGAACAGTTGTTGAGATGAAGAGATGTACTTGAGATTTTTTAAACCTCTTTGTAACATATGAGACATCCTACAATTAAGATAGCGACTGTAGTGAGCCGGATGTAGAGTTTGGCCAAGAAAGAGAGAGTAGCCAATGACTATGCTTTGAGCCATGCTCAAATGTAATGTGTGCTTTCTACAAGGGTGATTTTCTCTTCCAGCAGTGGGGCTTCTATCATGGCTCTTTGTTCTTGGTATTTTTGTTGCTTTTTCTGTAATGGCTCTTTATGGGGTTGGTGGTCTTGTGGTGACTTGGACATTGAATGCTTTCATACATGGATCTGTGTTGTCCTATATCCACTTGACAACTCATGAGAGTACATGCAAATCATATGATTCAATCATAATGAACAAGTACAGCTAAAAAACACATCACTTTTCTAAATCCCATAGTGTTGAATTCGGTGCATATCACATGCACTTGATTACCATTTCTTGTGTGTGTGTGCTGGCTTCTCTTTTTTGGTATTATCTATATGCAGTCACAAAGCACATTGTTTATTTATGTACACATTTATGAATCCATGTCACTTCGTGAGGATAAAAACCAATTGTAGAACTCGGGATTGTACTGGAATGTGGCACATGCATCTAGTAATCGTGGCAGCCTACTCAATAACAACAAATGTTTTGCAACATCGAGTAGCATGGTACTTTGTTCGAGTCTACTCGCAACATGTAGCTCCTCCTCAATAAGAATGTTATCAATCAGTATGAGGAACTAGACCATCAGTCTTCTAACTACATAATATCTAAGTATGCATGTGCACTCACATAATATCTACACCACAATCTATACATAGTTTGGGTCCTCAAGTGCAAGGCATTACTCTTAGCTCCGCCTAGAGTTTGTTGACCTGTCTCCCAAACCAATCAAACTATGTCTTGTGCACGATAAGAAGACTAGCACTACCCCTAGGGAGAGACCACACATGAGAGGTTTTCAATTGCAGTTATTAAAGACTTTAGGGAAAGTATTGTCAACTCTTCATCAATGCTCAACTCTAAATTCTTATCCTTTATCATCATGCAAGCCCACCAAAGAATCGTTGTACACAGAATCCCTAGAATATTAACACTTGTGCCAACCATGAGTACAAATCCCAACAAAAAACAACCCTATCACCAACTCCAACAACCCTATCACTAGCCAATTCGGCCAACAATGTGCCCCCAATGACCTTCATCCTCACCACCACCAAAACTCCTTCACAAACCGCAACAATCCTTCCACCCATGTCTTTGGTGCATGCCAAAGCCTGCTACCTACGACGGTGAGGGCCATGGGGCTGGCACTTGTCTAGGAGGGGGGATAATGTTAACCCTCAAATGAATAAGGTGGAAAATCCAAAAAATCTAAAGTCAAAGACAAGACTAAGTAAAAAGTGAAACGAAAGATGAAGGCATGTCAATAAAAATTTGAAAATGCAAGAAGTGCAAAAAAGTCCTAAATCAAGGATAGAGGCGCACAAGAAAAAGTGCAAGTCAATACTTTCATAAAAGAGCACAAGGTGTACCACGATTTATTTTGTAAAAGAGAGCCACGGGCTCTCACCTGTGCAAATTGTAGAGGTAGATAGGCAGTAGGAAGGAAGCTAGGAAGATAGGAGGACAATGAGAAAAAGGGCCTAGCCGGCCAAGTAAAAAAGTGGATAAGGGGATGATTGTTTTGTATATAAAGTTGAAAAGTGAATGAGAAGCTCATTCTTGTGTGTGGCCAAAAGTAGCTCTCCTCTTCTTATTCTTATTCTTCTTGTTCTTGATTGCTTGAGCTTGTGCTTGAGAGAGGGAGTGTGAGAGTGTGAGTGTGTGAGGGTGAGTGACTGTGGTGGAGAAGTTCTCCATCTTCTCCTCTCTTCTTCTCTTCTCTTCTCTTCTTTTGCTTGCGGCAATGGAGCTTGGAGCGTGGAGCTTGAGGATCGAGCTTGCTTAAAGCTTGCACTTGGATCGTGGAGCTACCAAAGTGCTCGGGAGAGGAGGCAACTCGATCGGGCATGGAGGTAAGGCGAGTACTATGTGCGAGGTAGCCACTAGTGCTCGGCTTGAAATGCTTAAACAATAAGCGGTCCGTGGGTCTTGGCGATTGAGCTTGAGCTCACCTCTACATTACAGAAATGCAATCCATTAACCATTAACTTTGACATTTTTCAAGATAAGGATATGGAATAACTTTTTAAGAGTCATAAAGGCACAATTGATGTTACAATATTTCTTTTTCCTTTTGATGTTTCTTCATGGGACATAGCTACTACAATATGGCACATTGAATTGAATGCATGGCAATCTCCTCTTTCTATTAGACATGCTTTTGTACATTGAGATAGCTAAGGAAAATCTTTAAATATATCAAGTATGTGATGATTGCATTTGCATTGTTATACATATTGTTATTTTAAGATGTTATTTTTTTAGTGTATATGTGCATATACACTATTCAATTATATTTATTATGTATATGTGTGTGTAGCTTTAATTCTTTATATATAAATATCCTTTGTTATTGTGTATAATTTACCTCATAATTAGAGAAAATATTTCAAAAATAATGATGATCAAATAAAGTGTGAATCTATATTATTAAAATAATTATAAATTATATTGAATTAAAGTATTTAATATTACATTGATTTAAACTCAAGTGTTAAAATACACAATAAATCTTTTTATTCTAATTAAATGCTGGAAAGAGAGAGAGGGGAGAGAGAGAGAGTGTGTGTGGGGGGGGGGGGGAATAAAGAGCATTTTAGTTGGGAGTGAAACAAAGATATAGTGGGGGGGGAGAGAGAGAGAGAGAGAAAGAGAGAGAGAGAGAGAGAGAGAGAGAGAGAGAGAGAGAGAGAGAGAGAGAGAGAGAGAGAGAAAAGAAAGAAAGAAAGTTATATTAACGTCTTCTAAAGACCAAAACTGGCCTATGAGACAAACTGTGATACAACTGATGAGGTCCAGCTATCCAAAATAAAAGTGCTGAATGAAAAGCTAAAAACTGGAAACTGAAAATACGGTGCTGTGAGTGTGATAGGTGTCGTGTATGTGTATGTGCGTATGTAGCTCTGGTACTCTAGATAATGGCTACAAAAGGGGAACAAATGTCGGCTGTGATAGGGGAACAACTGTCGGCTGTGATAAAGTGGTGCGATGTGTATATGTAACAGATGCAGGGAGATATACTATCCTGGGATGTAGTAGCAGTCGTCGAAGTCACTAATAGCAGGTGATCCCTCCTGGATGCAGGATGTGGTACATCGGCGGTGGAGAAAGAGCAAACTGGAGGTCTGAGATCCAATGTGTCGAGTGTCGTCGGATCTCAGTCTGCTGTTGATGTAGATCAAGAATCCTTCGGATCTCCTGTCGGTGTGGCTGTGGGGTCCGAAACCCACGGATCCTCGTGCGGCGTCGGGTACGCTGGTCCTCAACCTGTTGTAGTGTGAGCCCAGAGGTCTGGCTAGAGGCTGGTACAGTAGCTCTCACTCTATCTGTTTGAAAGAACTATGTAATAGTCGTCTGGGTGGGCCCCTCTCTGACTGGGACCCGCTGTGTGCTCTGCTCTCTGATGTGCCATGCCTCTCCCAGAAAACGGCCAAATGATCTCTGATCCATATCAGTCATACATCCCTGAAGTGAGCTGCTCAATGTGTATCTAGATCTCAACTCCGAGTATGCCGGGCATCTGAGAACAAAATGCTCCTCACTCTCCACCTCTGATCTGCAAAGGGGGCATATCCTCTCCTCCCGTGGGATGCCACTGGCTCTGCCACTCTCAATCATAAGTTGATGTGATGATACCCTGAGCTGTCCAATAAGAACTCTCAATCGAGGTGGCATATAGATCTGCATATATCTCGGAATCTCTATGAATCCCTGCTCTGATATGCTCAAGAACTGTGTATAATAAAGGGCCATCTTCGATGGCAGTGGCTGTGCAGGGCTGACCCATGTCCTCTGTATATAAATATGCCATATCTCCTGTCTGATGACTCTGTTCCTCTCAGAGAGAGAGAGGGTGTAAGTGGGAGCCTGAGTATCATATAGAAGAGGTGGGAGTCTATCAATGTCCATCCCATGTCTGTCAAACCAAGCTCTAGTCTGTGCATACCATGATGTGGTATCCCCCACTCGAGCCATCTCCTGAGATGCCATATATGCTCTGTATGCAATGCGATCTCTGTTCATATCCTGAAATCTGTGTAGGAAGCAGACTGTCTGAAATAATGCCTCGACTAGCATGGGCGGTGTGGCAAGCTCTGCTCGCACAATGTCATGTAGGACTGAGGCCTTGCTGCAAATCAATCTAGATATCATGATCACCTGAGGTCTCTCCATCAATGTCCATACATAATCGGCAAGGCCTGGCCCCCATATAGCTGCTCCATATATCAGTGCTGGAGTGACTAGAGTATCAAAGAGCCACCCCTTGGTGCGGGGCTCCTGGAAATGTGTCTGATGACACTGTCGCTCCATAAGAGCCAATGCTGAGTATCCTCTAGTGAGGCGGTCACGAGCTGCCTGTGTCATCGAGAAAATCCCTGAAGTTGCTGTAAAGGTGACTCCCAAATATACATATGATCCAGTGACCTCAATACTCCCTCCTGCTGCCATGAAAATACTATGTTTGCATATCTGAGCTGATGTATGGAATATAAGAACCTTGGTTTTACCAAGGTTCACTGTCATGCCTCTCTGTATGCAAAAATCATCCAACGCTAATAAATGCTGTTGTAATCCCTGAGCTGAATCTGCGACCAACACAATGTCATCTGCATATAGTAAGATATGAACTGTGGCTCCACTGAGATCTATACCTCCACCGGCTCGTTGTTGAATAAACTCTGCTATCTCGTCAATGTATAGCCCAAATAGAGTCACAGAGAGAGAGAGAGAGAGAGAGAGAGAGAGAGAGAGAGAGAGAGAGAGAGAGAGAGAGAGAGAGAGAGAGAGAGAGAGAGAGAGCTATTGCATCCCACTAACGACTTTAGAGTATTTGCCCATTGCCACCCCCACCATTGGATCTAGAGCATCTACCTATAGCCATTGCCTTGACTTGCCCCCAATGTAGGTACTCACGGTAGAAATTGAGCTTATGCAATGGTTTAAGATAGTTTTGTGATACCTTTCATACTTACTCACTCACTCTCTCTCTTTCTCTCTCCCCACTTGCTCAAAATAGGGCAAGTAGGGGAGAGAGAGGGTAAGAAGGTTTGCATCTTTGTTTATGCAGATACTCTCCCCTTGCCCAAAACAAGGCATGGCATTTTGCCCTATTTTAGTCGAGAGAGAGAGAGAGAGAGAGAGAGAGAGAAAGAAAGTTATATTAACATCTTCTAAAGACCAAAACTGGCCTATGAGACAAACTGTGATACAACTGATGAGGTCCAGCTATCCAAAATAAAAGTGCTGAATGAAAAGCTAAAAACTGGAAACTGAAAATACGGTGCTATGAGTGTGATAAGTGTCGTGTATGTGTATGTGCGTATGTAGCTTTGGTACTCCAGATAATGGCTACAAAGGGGGAACAAATGTCGGCTGTGATAGGGGAACAACTGTCGGCTGTGATAAAGTGGTGCGATGTGTATATGTAACAGATGCAGGGAGATATACTATCCTGGGATGTAGTAGCAGTCGTCGAAGTCGCTAATAGCAGGTGATCCCTCTTGGATGCAGGATGTGGTACATCGGCGGTGGAGAAAGAGCAAACTGGAGATTTGAGATCCAATGTGTCGAGTGTCGTCGGATCTCAGTCTGATGTTGATGTAGATCAAGAATCCTCCGGATCTCCTGTCTCAGAGAGAGAGAGAGAGAGAGAGAGAGAGAGAGAGAGAGAGAGAGAGAGAGAGAGAGAGAGAGAGAGAGAGAGAGAGAGAGAGAGAGAGAGAGAGAGAGAGAGAGAGAGAGAGAAGGTGAGAGAGTGGAAGAAGGTTTGTGCCTTTTTTCATGTAGATAAAGAATTGTATGATGTTTTGAGCAAGGGGAAGAGAGAGAGAAAGAAAGCAAGAGAGAGGGGACAAAGGTTTGTTTCTTTGTTCATGTAGATTTGCTTGAAGCTACACTAATACTAGTGCAAAGTTTCTTGAACAATGAGTTTGTGCATGACCCAATGAACGAATGTGTTGCACATCGAGATGTTTGCTTTGCAAACTTCTTGTTTACATGTTTTGATGGAGATCAATTTAATAAGATAGAGGATTTCATATTGGGAAGCACTTTTCATACAAGGACATTAGAGGAGAGGAAGCTGCCAATAGAGGTAGCATTTGGTGTGGCAAGAGGAGGTTGAGGAAATCGATGGTGCACTAAGGATGATTGAGGTGGCCCCCCACTGCTTCCATGAAGCAATGCTACCACCATAGTCACATGGAACCTGGAGGACTATCATGGTGTAGAGTCAACTATCACAATCCACATAGGGAATTTGATGATGATGAGCCAACAACTATCATCATCATAATAGTAAGCCACATTAATGATGACATGGAGGTAGCTACCATCATCATCTCATAAGTCAACAATAGGATGAGCTAACTTTGCCAACAATAGTGTGCCATCCATGAGATCCTGACTATGCAGATGAGGAGGCTGGTGGTGGTAGGATCACTCAGACATAGTCGAAGAGTGATATTCAAAGAAGCTAATGTTATGAAAGAGCATTTTAGGATGAGGTGGGGCAATGTGTCTTTTCTCATGAGATATGTTAGTCATGCATTTCGGAGAAAATCTCCGGCTAGATAAAACTCCATCAATATTCACATGTCGAAGCTATCGACAATGATCATCACCATGCCATAAGGACTTTTCATTTGAGTATGCTGAAATTTTGGCCCATTGGAATGATTGGGTCTCAGCTCCATAGTTCTTGCACATTATTCAATGCCTTGCAACCAATCATGCTTAGTCAACAATTGCATTCATAGTAGATATATCCAATAATTTCTTGACTTTCATTGCAAACACCCCTATGAATACTCACTTATGACTTGCTACCCTTATATTTGAACACAAGAAATTGAAGTTGACTTCATCAAGCACGTACAAAAACTAGTATCAACACTAACAAGAAGCAATACCAAAGATAGTAGCTCTAAAGGCCGATTATAACAATTGTAGCCCTCCATGTCAATTATAGGGATCGTATTTGCTAAAGGCAAGTGGCCATGTCAATGATAATCTCTCTCTCTCTCTCTCTCTCTCTCTCTCTCTCTCTCTCTCTCTCTCTCTCTCTCTCTCTCCCCCCCCCCCCCATGTTGATGTCATTACATGCATCTGTGTGGTTCCCGGGAAGGATGTATTGATGTAAATGTTAGTACACATTGACATGCTCTAAATGTGACACTTGGGGAGTAGTCATTGAGAAGGATGAACCTACCCTCCCTCCCTCCCTCCCTCCCCTCTCTCTCTCTCTCTCTCTCTCTCTCTCTCTCTCTCTCTCTCTCTCTCTCTCTCTCTCTCTCTCTCTCTCTCTCTCTCTCTCTCTCTCTCTCTCTCTCTCTCTCTCTCTCTCCTTCCCCTACCTTATTTTGGGTAAGGGGGTGCAAGAGAGAAAGAGCCTTTAGAGAAAGACCTGGAGAGAGAAAGTGGAAGGGGCAACAACTACTACACTAAAATTGGAGATCCTTATGTTGCTCTAGCTTGCAATTTATCTCATGGGGATGTCATTGTATTAAGATAATATTTTAACTTGCATCTTTAAAGCTTGGTGGATTAATGTCATTGTGCAAACTCGACTTTTGTAATCTATTGGATGGTCATCATAGGTAATAGTTGTGAATTTAGGAATAAAATTTTAGGATATAATAGTGCCCTTTCCTTTATCTCTATGGGGGCACATGTAGATGAGATTTTATGTTCTACTGGAAACAATTATACTTTTGTATGCATGGTTTGGTGTATCATTGGGTTGGTCCAATGTTGCCTACTAGGGAGCAAGAATCTAGATCACAATTCACACAATTATATGTGTATGATATATTGCAAGTTATACCTCGCTTGAGACCCCATTGTTTAAAGAGATTCAAGAGACAATGCACACTTACAATATCTATGCTCTCAAGCTTTTCACTATGTTGGGACTTTTTGTTAGCAAAGTATTTTGTAGAACTAAGGACGATGATTGTTGCAGAAAGTCGTTCTTCCTCGAGGTAATACTTTGTGCTAGTTGGAAATGAGATTGCCATAATAACACCTATGAATGGTGATGAGGAAGAACTTAACCATCGTGATATTCATGTCTTCACCCAAGAGGGATGTTGTTTTCAAATATCTAACTTACATTGAGTGTATATACATTTGTTGTGTATCTTGTTTTTTCCAAATGGAGAAGATGGATGGCATAGAATAATCCCATATAGCAACATGACTAATATGTGCCTCTAAAGCAATTGACAAATCAAGGCCACTAGCCTTGGGTAAGGGCAAGGTTCCAATAAAAATGCCCATATGTTTACTACTAGTAACCATATCTCCCATTCTAGTCCCTATAATAGAACACTAGGCTAGAAACAGACTAGAAAGTATGGTTTACAAGCTTGCTACACAAGTTTATGCACCCCCTTAGGTGAGATTAGAAGAAGCTACAACCACTAGTACTAAAAGATAAGTAGTTATAGATGCAAAATCTTGTTAAAAAGCACCTAAAGACATCAAGGGTGGAGAGATCATCAACTTCTCTACCTATGACCATCTGACGCATGGCTTTGAATAGTTGTTAAAAGAACTAGAAGAGAAAAGGGGCCAAATGGATGAGTGTGAGAAATGCGGGATCTAGAGCATGGCAAAGACGGAAGCTATGGAGGATGGAAGATGAAGATACTACTCATGTTGACATTGACAAAGAAGACAACTGTTACACAAGTGAATTAGGTTTCAAGATTGAGACTTGAACTCATAAACACAATCTTGTGTAGGACTGACAATGACACAGGGACTTGATAGAAAGAGACAAGTACTATTGCATTATCTTCATATATGAAAGTGATAGTCAAGTACATCATTATATAGGATTGCTTGGTAGCACATTTCATCACTATGCCTATGGGATCTGTCTCTCTTCCTAGAATGAACTGCACCTTCCTAGCCTAGTTGTTCCATACAAAGGGGCATACATAGGGTGTGATTGGCAGATTCTCAACACCCCTCCTCAATCACAACCTGAAAGTACAAAGTGTGTAGAGGCTTTAGTGAGAGCGGCACTTGCAAAGTGTGGGCATACCACAAACATGGCAAAACACCAGAGGCTGTCACAAAAAAGGCTAAGTGTGGGTACCATAAACATGGTGGACATCCAGAGGCTGTAACAGGGGCCTCACAAAGTGTACAGAGGCTGTAGTACAAGGCTACATGAGGAGTTTACAAAGCTTATGAAAGGAACATTAAGGCAGGTACAATGCTTTTAAAACAGAAAATGAGAGACAAGGACCGATAGGCCCTTGTGGTCTTTTTCAGCATATGATTTCTCTTTGTCAGCATGGAAAATCTTCTTGTCTTTTATCTTTGGTTCTTCAGCTTTGAATGATGTGGTCTTTTGGTCTTCATGGCTAATCTTCTTATTGTCCTTCTTCCTTTGCTCTTTGATCTTATGGTCTTCTTGGTCTGGTTCTTCTTTGACTTTGCTTGCAACTTTAGTCTTCATGTCCATGTCTTTGTCCCCCTCAAGCAAAGACATCTCATTCTTCATGATAGCCAAGGTAACTGGAGTGTCTTCAAAAACTTTAGATGGAATCATTGATTGCACTGTAGTATGAACAACTCCATGTCTCTCTGCAAGTAAGATAGCCAAGTCTTGCATGCAATGTAAATGGGCAACAAGAGTAATGTTACTCTTTATAACAGGTAACCACCCAAGAGACTTCATGCTTGGCAATTCCATGATGGAATCAGCTTAAAATTTCTGGAACCTTCCAGCACAGAGTTGAAATCTAATGTGTCAGAAGACACAACCAATGGCAATGTGAAAACACACTATGTAGTATCAAAAGATACTATGGTTGAACTTGATGATGATTCTTGATGCTTTGATTTTGTTGATGCTTATCTTCTTGAATCTTTTTCTTGCTAGGAACTTCAGTAACACAGTGGATCAGAGTGACAGAGGCTTGGGTTGAGTGTCAGGAGAGAGAAAATGAAGAATTTTTGAGTTTGAAGGATTTTGGCTATGGTGGATTTTAGGGTTTCTGAGACAGGGGCCTGGTTTTTCTAACATTGCAAGAGCTATGGTGGACCATTTTCAAGACTTTTTTTATGGAAATATAGCTTATGTGATGCTCTACCAAAGCCCTAATCTCCTCGTCCAGATCGCAGCCCGTACTGCACGCAGAGATGAATTCTGTGAACAGGCGCAGTTTATTCAGATTTCTGCGATTTCCGCAATGCTGGGCTCGATGATGAGCAATGTTGGACTATGATGTATCAGGGAGCTTCGCCACGAGTAGAGGAATGTTTTTCCAGAAGGAATCGTGGGCTAAGATGGCCTGTAGAGTAAGATATAGAAGCTCCAAGTGTTATATGTCCTGTCTGGCTATGGCAGACACAGAGCAAAGATTGAGAATTTTCACAATGCTGAGCTTCAGATAGCCAAATGTCATGGATTGATGTGATATAGGGAAGCTTTGTGAGTTGGGGAATACTTTTCCAGAAGGAAGCTCCAAGAGATTTGACCTGTGGAGTGAGATATAAGCAGCTCAATCTGACAGGGTGCTGCTGGCCATGGCTGCCATGGAAGCTTCAATGAGAGTAGAGTTGGGAGATGAAGTCATGAGCTGACACTGAGCTAGATTGAGGTTGAGAGGAATCAAGAGAGGCTGGAGAAGCAATGCCATGCCCAACTGGGCTCTGATACCATGTGAGAAATGCGGGATCTAGAGCATGGCAAAGACGGAAGCTATGGAGGATGGAAGATGAAGATACTACTCATGTTGACATTGACAAAGAAGACAACTATTACACAAGTGAATTAGGTTTCAAGATTGAGACTTGAACTCATAAACAAAATCTTGTGTAGGACTGACAATGACACAGGGACTTGACAGAAAGAGACAAGTACTATTGCATTATCTTCATATATGAAAGTGATAGTCAAGTACATCATTATATAGGATTGCTTGGTAGCACATTTCATCACTGTGCCTATGGGATCTGTCTCTCTTCCTAGAATGAACTGCACCTTCCTAGCCTAGTTGTTCCATACAAAGGGGCATACATAGGGTGTGATTGGCAGATTCTCAACAATGAGGAGAGAAAGTCCCCCTTGTAGGCATTAGAAAAGGAGGAAAATGCTCACATGGCATACCAATAATATAAAATAAGAGAAATGTTTAGTATAAAAAGAGAGAATTGGCACTACTAAACGAAAATAATAACAAAGGGAAGGGCAATGAAGAATTATAGGAACAATGCAATGTTGAAAGGGAAAACCAAGTGTAACTCCAAAGCTAATATACTCAAGCCATTAAAGAGAAAGCCAAGGTAGAGGGAGAACTAGAGGAGGTGAAGCAGCTACAATAGCAATTGTTAAAGGGGTTAGAATGTAACATAGCCGCTCCTAGCTAAACCATGGGAATTATCCAAACCCCTTGGGATTTATCAACTCTATTGGTCATGTAGCTTTCAAGTCTACATTGTAGTGGAACATCTGGCTTGACCTACTAGGATCAACCTATAGGACCTTATAGACCTAATAGTCTCTAACAATATTCTAATACTTTATCAAGTTGATTACTTTGTAATAAATCGAGACCAAGACCAGAGTAGTCATCATGCTTGGCTCATAGCGAGTGAGAGTTGACGGGGAGTCTGGCTCAACCCCTCTAACAATAAGGCATGATCTCATCTCTATTCCCTTAAAATGGCACATGGTTTGATTCTAAGACCTAACTCTAAGAAATTCATTGATCATCTCTTGCCTAAATCCAGTGCTTTTGAAGGAAACCTCTTGGCTTATCAAGACCACCCAGCCATAGGACAAATCTGTTGGGAATTCGCCCTCTCACTTCCCTCAAGATCAATTTTTTAATTATTTATTATCTAACATGCTTTTGAACATTTAAAATTAGCTTCTTTAATTATTTTGTTCACAGTGTTTATTTCACTACCTTAATTACATACATGAAATCAATATTTTTGAAATGATTTTCGTTCCTTTTTATTCATTCATTGCCTTGAGCCTTCTATTTGAGACTTCAGCCCTTGCCATTTGGTATCCATCCTCACCATTGGGTGTCTTTGACCCCATCTCAAGTCCCTTCCTCACCCTATACCCACTCTTCTTATCAGGGTCTCTTTAGTGCACCAGCCCTATGCATTGTGTTTGTTGAGGATTCTTTCTCGACTTTGAGTATTTCTATCGAATTCACGGGATGAACCTTCCTTACATGTTTAGTTCACTAGTTCCGGCTAAGTCCATACCCCGAACGATGGTCAGTACTCAAAAGGAAGTTGGTGCCACATAGCTTGGATCTCTTTGAGATTACCATTTGGCCAATCGCTCTTCTGAGACTGTCATAATTTAGGCTCCAAGTTTGGCCATTGTAGCACAATTTTCAAACCAATGTTTTTCAAATTGACATTGACCCTCTGATTGTCACTTTAGCTGCTCTGCCTCTAAGAGATTTGGTTGGCAAAGCACTTCATTGAATGTCACAATTAAGCGTAGTTTGCCAGCTTCCTCGTCAAAGATGAGTTGCATGCATTCATGCAGGAGCTTGTCATAGTGCTCGTTAAGATATTCTTGCTCTTCCCAAGATAGAGGATATGACCAATATTCCTCAAGCTGCTCCCTAGGGAATGTGCCCATGTCCACAAGGATGTAGGCACATGCGAATAATTTGAGTTTAGCATCCAAGTCGGTCAAGCACTCTGTGACACTTCTATCTTCGATGAAGGCTTGCTTGATTGCTATCTCATGCAAGATTCTAATGGGAATCCCTGGGCTTTAGCATAGCTAGGGGCTCGAACCTAGATAAGCAAGATTGGTCAATGCTAGGATTACTCATGTCCTCGAAGTTTCCATGTTTCTCTTGAGGCTTTGCTGCTATTGTGTCATGGTTTTCCTTGGATGTGACTGGTATAGTTTTGTCAACTTGTTGTGACAGTGTTGTCTCCACACTCAATTGGTCAATGTAAGTTATGTTGTTGGTGGATTGAGTGTTACAAGCAACCATTGATAGTAATGGTTGCTTTGATTTATTAGAACACACGGATGTGTCTAAGGTTTCACCACCATTAGGAGAGATGGTAATGGGTTCATTCGTGGGTGGACTCGATGCTTTATCCCTCAACTCTTCAGCACCCTTGGTCCCAATCTTCTTATCATCTATAGCCACTTGCAATTGCCATTGTTTTCGTTGTTTTCTCCTATTTTTCTTGTGTAATCAAGGTGTATCCTTTAAAGACTTAGGACCCTAAACTAGGCCAACCATTGATGTGCTTGATTGGGCCTCAACATTCTCTTTTTCTGGCGTGTTCTCATGGGACATAGCTGTGACCTATTGAACAGCCTCGCGAGGTTGTGAGGGTACAACTGCCTCTCTTCTTGGAGAGTCTAGCTCTTCAGCTAATTCCCCTTTGTTTATCTGCTCATTCGATTGCATTGGCAGTTGCTCCTAGTCGGGTGTTTGCTCCAGACTCTTGTCCTTACCCATTGGAACATGCCTCCATTGCTTCTTATTAGAGCGGGTGTTGTGTTTAGAGTTGTTTTTCTCTTGCTATGGAGGTTTGGGTGACTCTAGTGTAGAACCAAGAGACGGTTTAGGGTTTTTGTCATGTAGGTTTGGATAAAGCTAGCTAAAGAAGTCAAGGTTGTATTGATGGGAAGCATAGAGATCTAGGATTGCAGGGTCTTGAGTGAGGCAAAAGACATATGCGCTAACATCAAGTGCCATGCTCCCTACTCCTAGCATGTTAGCCATGTGTAGATCTTCTTCTAGAAGTAGTTTATCATACAAGGGATGTTTTTGGACAGTGGCAGAAGGCTGGACCCCATGGGCCATTGCCAACACTCTTAATGTGGTCAGGACAACGTATGTGGAATCATGTATTGATGTCCAAAGGGCTTTCCTTTGCTCAGCAACAAGTGTCATTAATCGATGGCCAATTTTGACTGCCAAACTTTGATTGGAGTACCATTTCTGCACAAACTTACCTTGTCCTTTCCCTTTTCATTTGATTGCTTCAAGCTTTTCCTTGTTTGTCTCACATTGAGCAATATAGAGTGAGGGTATCATGCACAATTCCCTAGCTGTGACTTTTGGGATGTCCTTTATGACTTTTTCAGTGACATCTACATAGTGGGAGCAAACATGTTGTTGCTCGTCCCAAGTCAAGGGCTCGGCTATGAGCTTTGGCTGCTCTGATGTTGGCCTTCCAATGTCCACATGGACGTATGCACATGTGATGGCTATCAGCTTATGATCAAGCTTTATCATGCACTTCATCTATGGTTCATTGGTCAGATGTGCCATCTCCTTGGCCAAATCTTTGAGAGATCTCTCCTCAAACCTAGGATTTAGATACTTCAAAAGTGTTGGAGGTGTCAAAGATGTTGGTTGTGACACCTCTTCCATAGATGAATTGCTAAGGACACGTTCCGCAAGGGGCGTGGTCACGACAAACGACTATGACTACTGTGATTCCTGATTGGAAGTAGTAGTGACTAGTTCAGTGGACTGTCTATTGTTGCTAGACTATGGTGTCAAGTCCTTAAGCATATCAAAAGTGGTCATCTCTTTTGTTGCCCTTTGCACATTCACTTGTTCAGATCGAGCTAGTCATGGTGGATTGCACAAGCATATCCTTAGGCTGAGAATTAGGGGTGGTCTCATGTCCCGCATCTTGGTCATTTGGAAGCTTATATGGAGATAGAGATTGGGATTGAGTAGCTGCACTTGATGATTGCTATTGTGCTTCATGTGCCCGTTTAGGGAAAGAGGGTGTAGGAGATTTGGGACTTTTAGGTGGACTTGCCACTAGCTAAAAGATTTACTCGTGACTGTTAGACGATTCTGCCATTTGCTTTGTTGAGTAATCAGGCTTACCATGAGCAACGTTGCACTGTGGTGCTCATTATCCTCTTGGGAAGTTAAAAGATCCTTGGGCACTAGTGGTCTTTGTACACATCCGACGGTTACATTTGATATATGCTTGTTAAGCACTCTAGGCTGAGGATCTACCTTTCAAGCAGTCATGTTTGATTTCTTGATTTTAATCATGAGGGGCTCAGACACTCCAATGTTGTTGACTATAGGCTTGGATTTTCATTTATATTTCCTCCTATGCTTCTTTGCTTTTGATACGATCTGGCATTTAGCTAATAGAGGTGGTTTAGCAGGGGGCTTTGGTACCCAAAGCCATCGGTTACTTGTGTAATACCCTTGAGCACGTAGCAACACTTTGGATATCCATCGCAGCGTTGTGCTGGCTCTACATCAATACCTTCGTCTATAAGGATTGGGCTTCTTTTGTGGTCTTCTATTATATTTGTAAGTCCAAAGCCTGTCGTCCTTGGCATTGTCTCATGACCTTCTTATTTCAAGCATGGCCTCGCTCACTGGTTCTCTCTATTCAACGCGCGCTTGTATAAACTCTTTCAACAAGTCCTTGCTCTTATTACTAGGTTTTCCTAGTATATCATAACATTCCTTGTCTTTCCCTCGAGGTTTGATGAGGTCACCCTTGCTAAAGGTTGTGATTATCCTCACACCCAGTAGTGTCAAGTGTATCCTCTGTGCTACATAATTGGCCTCACACTTCATCACCCTTTTGAAGGGTTGTCCCAAGAGGGTTTCCTTTTCACAACTAGCACTATTTGGAGGAACATGGAATAGGATAGGCAAGCTTTTCGTTTCAATAGTTACAAGGACTTTGCACTTTCCTATAAGTGCTTTTCCCCCATAAGGACTAAGAGTTGCATTAGTCGGTGTGAGCTCTGATTGGCCTAGTAGGGTCCATGCTTCATAGGTCAAGATATTAAAATATGCTCTTTCATCGATGAGAGCATCGACATTATGCTCTCTTTTTGCGGTGAGTTTGACCCTAAGATAAGCAAGCGGTACTATGTCTTCATCTTCCTGGTCTTGCCTTATAAATTCAAGCCTTTTGATACATTCCTTTGAGTCCCCAACTGCAAAACTAGATGTGGATTCTCTACTGATGTTTTGGGTTGTTGTCTATGTAGTGCCATTCAAGGTGCATCTATTGTCAAGACTATCATGTCTATCATCCTCGTAGTTGTAGTCTGGTCTCCCTTCGCCTCCTTTCACAAACCCTTGAGAAGGCCATCTATCTCATTTGAATAGAGAATCAAAAAACAAGGTAACTGGGTCATGAAAAAGATAGAGGAGTTGTCCTCTACCTTGCGTTCCTAAGAGCAGCGTGTTTACCAGTTTCACCATAGAGTCCGAGATGCAGAGAGTGCAAGTTTCTAGCAATATTTGATGCCTCATGAGAAAATATAAAGAGAGACGCCTAGCTATTTTTATTTGCTATCTGTCGACCATTCCATAACTACACCATCGGAGCGTTCTTTACCTCACAGGTGACTCTATCCCCCGAAATGATCTTTTTGAGCACAGAGCACTGCGCATTATTGACCTTGGAGGGAATATCATGTTCTCATCAGTTGAAGATTTCTACTTCCTACTTCCTACAAATTCCTACTTCCTACAAATTCCTACTTCCTACAAATTTCTACTTCCTACAAATTACTACTTCCTACAAAGCAAAGATTCTTCGTGGGATAGTATAGAAAAAAAAAGAGTTGCACAAGACCATCTTCTTCTCATTGGAATGACATAGATAAATCAGCTAGGGAAGCTACATCAAAGAATACATTCATTGATCAATTAGAATTACCTGGTGTGGTTGAACCAGGAGCAGAAGCATGTAGGCAAGGAGGGATTCAAACCCCCGACACCTTGATGTTGTTGCATTCCGCTTTGATTAGATAAAGTCTAAATGCAACATATACATGTTTTTGTGGTGTGGCCTTTTTTCCCTTGTTGGCTAGATTAGCCCATTGAGGTTCTAGGGTCTCCATTTGGGTATGGGCTTTTGGTTGTTGTTTTGCAAGTGAGAATCTATGCTTGTATAGAGTCATTACTACACTAGGATCTAATTTGGAGGACTTGTCACGACACGTGTTTTCTCTCCAGCATACTTGGGGAAATGGCCAAATGGTAGTGGGCCAAATGCAAAGTTGGGCCAAGTCGGTAGGGTCGAGGGCTGAATTTTCACGTGTCTGAGTAAGATGGGCCGAATGGTTAATTTGGTCGGCTAAGTGTTCGAATGGTAGTGGGCCGAATGGGTGAACACAAGAGGGCCGAGGACTGATTCTGGGACTCGGCCTAGAATCACCGTCACTCGGACAACGAGCCAAACGCAGCGGGATTTTGGTCGACGCAACAGTAAATCACTCAAATCACACGATTTAGGTCATGACCTATTGCACGTACCCCCAAATCAAAGCTATGGCTAGAGGAAAAGAGTTGCATATACCTCGAATAGCAAACAAACTCCAAAATGCAAATCGGTAAACAAATTAAACCCTCTTGACCTATTATGACAGGAGAAACCCCAATGCTTGTTTTCCTTTTTTTTAAATTTGTTTTTTCCTACCCTAATGCATCCAAATCACAAAACAAATATCTACACTACTCCAACATGCTTTTCTAAATCCAAAAAACCAAAAACTTACTTGCTAAGGAGATCAAATACCTCTTTAAACTCCCTCGCTTCCTACCTATCTACCTATCCTACTTCAATGCTCGATTCAAAGCATGCAAGCACTCAAGGCTTGAATCCGTTGGTACCGACAAGAGAACCAAAATTTAAAGGGAGCTCAAGCTCAACCGCCAAGGTCCACGGACCACTTATTGTTTAAGCATTTCAAGCCGAGCACTAATGGCTACCTCCCACATAGCCGACGTGCTATCTCTCTCTACGAGTGTAGTGAGCTTACCTCCGTGCCCGATCGAGTTGCCTCCTCTCTCGAGCACTTTGGTAGCTCCATGATCCAAGTGCATGCTTTAAGCGAGCTCAATCCTCAAGCTCTACGCTCCAAGCTCCATTGATGCAAGCAAGAGAAGAGAATAGAAGAGAAGAAGAGAACTCCTCTTGAATGAACTCCTCTTGAATCCTTATACTGATTGTGTAGCTAGATATGATATTATATGGTTCTCAATTGCTGCTTGTGTAGTTCTTGGTGGACATGTAGCCAATCTTCACCAAGAGCTTCTATAACATCATAACCTTTTGTCTGTCTTATCATTTGAGGTCATGCTTAGAGACATCACTATTTTTGGTCCTTTGGAGGATAACTGGATACTTGTGTTTTTCTAGCATGAATATGTTGAGATTAGTCTTGCAATGCTTATGGATCATTTTCATCTCCAAGGTAAGGCTTTTTCTTTGAAGCCTTTATCCTTGAATATTGACTAATGTAAACTAGCTCCAATACAATTGTTTAATGGTCTAAATGGTTTTCTTCTAGACAGCCAACCACTTATACAAAGTTTGTGCAACTAATAAGGATAAAACTGATCTCCATGTGCACAATGAAGAAGGTTGTACAAACAAGCTGCATGATCATCATAGAAGGGCTTTAGGTTTTGGGACCAAAATTGAGCCCTCCTTAGTTTTTGACTTGATAAAGAGTATGCATTTGAATAATAGCTTGCATTTTGCTATGTAGAGTATCAAATACTTTCAAAAGTTTCTAAAACTCCCAAGGTGTTACGAAGGTTCTCTTGCATTTGAGCTCCCCCCATGTGCTTCAAAGTCCCCTATGTTCGATATGGAGCAAAATAATAATTTCTATCAATGTATAGAATATATTACAAGTACTTATGACTATTTTGATGGTATTGTGTGTTTCAATAGATACTCTAGCCACCTTAGATATATATTAACTTGGATTGAACCCCACTACATGAGGCTCTGATATCAAAATGAAACTCAATGGAAAGGAAGGATGAAGTGTAATTTTGCAAAAGGTTTAGCAACTTCGAAATATGGAAACATAACTTGTAGACATTGTGGAGAGATGCCTAAATGTGTTGAGACTTACCCAACAATCATCTATTGTTGCATTCCAAAAGATCACTTTGGTTTCACATGATGTGCTATACATTTGGAAAACCATACTCATCCATATAAGTAGGATACTCATAGAGCACATGTTCAAACCATTGAGGAGAAATTGCATTTCAAAGTAGAGGGGAGTCCATTTCTAACAGCATGACAGTCAAACCACTATAGACAATAATGCTATTTTGGACATGCTTATGGGGGCTAAAAATGAAAAATACTCAAATATTGGTGATTATGAGTTTGCCAATGTGATAGAGTATATAACATCTCTTTCAAGTAGGAATATGACTGTGCATGCCAAAAGTGCCTAAAGTATTACTTCCAAGGGTTTTGAGGCAATACTAGATCTCCATAATAAAAGTAGATATCCTTTTATTCAAAGTGTATCGTTTTTAGGGCAAGTAGGATCCCATCACCAACCCCATGTTTTAAAATGCCTACTTTTGGTATTGGAAGTGGATTGAACCTAGTCAAGAAAATGAGGTCTAGTGGAAATCTACAAGACATGTGGATGTATTTGATCATATACACAAGGTTCTAGGTTGGCCAACAATTTTTGCATATGTATAGGAGCCATTATCCATGACAACATGTGAATTCATGCTGGAGGACAAACATGCAAAAATTGAGTTTTGGAAAATATTGAATGATATAGTCCAAAGTAAGTGCTTAAAAGCTAGAATTTGAAGGTTTCATGGCAGATGAGGCCAACACCAATTGGATTGTTGTCTGCACATTGTGCTTAGGGGATGCTAATAAGAGAGTGCTAGAGAGAGAAAGGAGTTTTGTGTTCCATTGGGAGCAAAGTATAGTGAGAATACTAAAATATCTATATGTCCTTCTTCCCAAGAAGCAAAGAGTACAAAAAAAAGAGATGAAAATTTTGCAACATTGGTCATGCAATGGCTAGTGAGATATCAAGATTGGAAACTTGACCTTCTTAGTGGGATATCAAGATTGGAAACTTGACCTTCTTAGTGAGATATCAAGATTGGAAACTTGACCTTCTTAGTGGGAGTCAAGAGTATTCCATTAGGATGCATAGTTTGTCTCCTAGGATAACTCTAGTAAATTTTGTTCCAACTACCAACATTTCATAGGTAAAACATGTAAGCATGAGAGCAAGTGTGGGCTATAAAAGCAAATCACTTTGTTTGAGGCGAACTAGTGCAAATATGTCTATGAAAGTTTCGCAAAGCATGAGATAGAATGCATATTTGAAAGCTATAAGGGATAGACTTGGCCCTGGATAACAAGATATGATTGAAAGATTTTACAACTTTTCTAACACCCACAGTTGGGTTGTGGACGAGCATCAAGTGGTTGGGCCACTAGTCTTGTACCCAAGTGTGTGGCCAATAGTTGAAAGGAATAAGCCTTGTAGCTAGGAGGTTGTTGAACTTCAAAAAAATGGGTTTTCTTTCCATGGGTAAGTGAAACACATTCAAAGAAACTAGGCTAAGATTCCTACTATGAGAGTTCCAAGCGCAATTCATCCAAAATACAAAGATAGAAAGCTTGTTAAATGGAGGGTGAAACTAACAAAATATTCCATCTTAGTATTAAAATTTCTCAAGCAAAGGATATAACATATTTAATGAATGTAACTAATTTTCCAAATGCACCTATGAAGGATTTCAAAAAAGAGGGACCAAACAAATGGTTTATGTTCCCTGACATTTTTTTGCAAGTGCTTGGGTTGCACTAGAATGCACATGAATTTATCCATAAAGGGACACTTACCAAGATAGAACCAAGCACTAGATAGCATACAAAAAAATATGCAATTATAGGTTGAAAGATTTAGTTGTGATAAGCTTATAGATTTTAGGTTGTAGTAGAGAAAATATAAATAAATGCTCCTTTAAGATTAGAAACAACAAACATGACAGCACTTGTAAGTGTAACGAGAGAGAGAGAGAGAGAGAGAGAGAGAGAGAGAGAGAGAGAGAGAGAGAGAGAGAGAGAGAGAGAGAGAGAGAGAGAGAGAGAGAGAGAGAGAGAGAGAGAGAGAGAGAGAGAGAGAGAGAGAGAGAGAGAGAGAGAGAGAGAGAGAGAGAGAGAGAGAGAGAGAGCTAATAGTCAAACAAACAAAGGCTGCAACATGGATGTAAGAGAGAGAGGGTGAAGAGTCTCAAATGTTAAATGTGGTAGGTTTAATATTTGCGATGAGGAAAACCATTCATTGAGTGAGCTTTTTCAAGGTAATGTAATTATTTGAGCAACACCTAAATATATAGTTTGATATGAGAAAAGTAAAACCCAAGTGTATAATGTAAGATGTACCCATCTAAACATGTTTGATCCACATTTTGTCAATCACATGCACACACACATAACTCTCTCTCTCTCTCTCTCTCTCTCTCTCTCTCTCTCTCTCTCTCTCTCTCTCTCTCTCTCTCTCTCTCTCTCTCTCTCTCTCTCTCTCTCTCTCTCTCTCTCTCTCTCTCTCTCTCTCTCTCTCTCTGTGCCTCGCATCAACATAGGTGAGTGATGTGGTTGGCACATCGTGTGGAAAGGCAAGTTCTATACGTGATACTGGTGAATGGATGACATAGGAAGGGTGAAGAGGTGTGGAGGGATAGGCTAGATGTTGGTGGAAAGGACAGTGACAGATGTCATCGCAACAAGATGTGCAAGAGGTTGTTGTCAAGGGTTGGGGGGTGATATTAGGTGCCAAATATTATTTTTCTAGTTAAATGGAAGAGCTCCCCATTCATGAAATCCCACTCTGACTCAAAACATGTACATGTCAATTGAAGAAGTCATTAACATGGGGTGTTCATAATGCAAAGTATGGTTGTTGTTATCATGGGTGTTTGGATTAGCGCTACTACTATTGCCATGGCACTTGGACGGGCAAGCTATAAGGCAAAATGTGGTGGACAAATAAAGGCATGCAGAGAGGCAAAAAGAGGTGCATGTGGTGCATGGAGTGCACTAGCGTGGCCAATGGTAGGCTGGTGGACAGAACATGTAGATGGCCCCACCAAGAGAGGTGAGAGATGAAGGCTAAAGAAAGATTTCAATATGGGCCCTACCAAACACCTATACTTTTTGGTAAAGTCAACTAGAAGCACTACTTTTTATTTGCCACAAATATTGTTAAAAGTTTTGAATATAATATTTGGTGTAAGTCACCTCCTTGCAAGATCTCCCATGCAGGCATGCTAATAGAGCATAGGCCTTAGCCTAGCAAGGGAGGGGATCAATTCCAGTGCATGTGAGCATCGAGGAAAGACCAAACCCCCATTTAGATGTGCATTATTTCTTTGGAATGGGGTTACGAGGTACCAAATGAGCTCGTCTCGAATGGCACAACCTTATTAATAATTATCCTTAGTCACCAGCAATGAATGGACAATGAGGCTCTTACAGTGGGTGGGTCAAGGATGCTAGTGGTCATAGCAAGAAGGCAGGTGTCCAGTGGGGCGATTGTGGCAAGAAGGAAGCCGACGGTAGCAAAGGCATGGAGGGTAGAGAGAGAGGGGAGGAGAAGAAAGAGACACATGATAGAAGAAACAATAGAAATTTTGAGGAGAGAGGGAGAGAGAGAGGAAAGAGAAAAGTAGACATACAAATAGAAAAATTAAAGGGAGAGAGAAATGAGAACATTAAATATAAAACTAGTGTTAACTCCAACACGAAGAAAGCAAAAGAAAGTGGAAAAGACGTAGGGCAAAGGCGGAAAAAAGGTAGCCCGACTAAAGAAAGAAGAGGGGAAAAGACCAAAAGCGCAAGGGCAACCTTAAAAGTCCAAGGTAAATGCAAAAGGGGAAAGGCGCATTTTAAAATAAAAAGGTGCACCCTGAAATCTTGTAAAAGAGCGCCAGGCTCTCACCCGTGCAATTTGTAAATGTAGACAGGCGATGGAAAGGAAGCTAGGAAGATAGAAGGACAATGAGAAAAGGGGCCTAGGCTAATGGCCGGCCATGTAAAGAAGGGGGATGACCGCCCATGGAAATTAGGGCATGTATATAAAGTTGAAAAGTGAATGAGAAGCTCATTATTGTGTGTGGCAAAAGATTCTTCTTCTTCTTCTCTTGTTTCTTGCCTTCTTGCTTGTGCTTGAGAGAGTGTGAGGGAGTGATTGTGTGAGAGTGAGGGATCTTGGAGAAGAAGCTCTCCATCTTCTCTCTTCATCTTCTCCCCCTCTCTTCTCTTCTCTTGTCTCGCACGTGGCTATGGAGGATGAAGCTCATGGAAGAGGGATTGAGGTTGCTTGAGCTTGCTTCAAGGATCGTGGAGCTACCGGTGTGCAAGAGAGAGGAGGGTACTTGATCGAGCATCAAGGTAAGCTCACTACACCCGTAAGGTAGGCATCACGTGTCGGCTATGTGAGAGGTAGCCATGGCTGCTCGGTTCGAAACACTTGAGCAATAAGTGGTCCGTAGGTCTTGGGGTAGAGCTTGAAACTCCCCTACATTTTGGTTCCGTTGCCGGGATAGACGAAATCAAGCCTTGAGCGCCATGCGCATCAGATCGAGCATGGAAGTAGGGTTTGTAGCCTGAACCAGTGCTCAAGATAACTAGGAGATTTAGGAGGTTTTAATCCGTGGAATAGGTAAGTATTTGGGTTTGTTGCAAGCATTAGATTAGGACTATTGTTCTGCATTTCTGTTTTCATATTGCCTGCACTAGATTAAGGTTAGATTAGGGTAGGAAAAGAGAAAACTGGGGTTCTGGTTGCTGCTGGAAACAGGAAAACTGGGGCCCAGATTCAAGTTTTTGGGTGAAACAGGGACAGGGAACTGGCTGTAAGGTTCTGCAGTGCTGGGAAAGGACCTTAAGAGGTTTGGGAAGCCAGGACAGACCTCATTTCTTTAGTTGGCCTTGTGAGAGAGAGAGAGAGAGAGAGAGAGAGTTTCTGGTTCACAGGACGAGAAAACGCGACCCCAATTCTAGGCGCATTCAATTCGTGCTGCTTCAGGTGAGTCCGGTGTGTTCCATTGGTGCTCTAATCGGTTATGGGAAGTTTGTGGTGATTGAGTGCAGCAAGCATTAGGAAGGATTCAAACGCGCCGGAATCGCGCCCGCCGCCAACGCAGTTGGACCAACCCGCAGTGGTCCAATCCCCAGAATCGGACCACCCGAGTTCTGGAGTCGGACCGTCCAACTCCCAGGATCGGACCATCTGACTGAGAGAGAGTCAGACCAGACTGGTCCGATTACCAGAATCGGACCAACCCGATCGGACGTGCCATGTGGCACTCAGACTACCCTTAGAATCGGACCATCGTAGTCGGACCATTGGGGCTGGGCTCGGACCAGTCCATAGTCGGACCACATAAAAAATAGGACATCCTCCTGGTCCGATTCCGAGAATCGGACCAACCCCGTTCGACTGTTAGAGTCGGACCAGACTGGTCCAATTGCCACAATTGGACCATCCGACTCCCAGAGTCGAACCAGCCATGTCCGATTCCCAGATTCAGACCATTTTGCCATAACAAAAAGATAAGGATCTTTTGCTGACCTTGCCACAGACCTGACCCCAGGACGCAACCCTGAACATCCCCAAGACCCAGTTTGACCATTAGGACCACAGAGATTAATCGAACTCAGGGTGCGGAAAGACCGTAGGATAGCCGGGAACCAAGTTGAAAACTCAAATTAGGCTAAGAACATGGGTAGAAACAAGGTGGAGTTTGCATTAAATGCTTTCTGTATTGGCATTTCACTTTTGTGCTCCACTAAACCTGCACAGCAAGAAAAGAGAAAAGCCTGTTTTCGCACCAAGTGCCACAAAAGCACTAAGCACAACGTGTAAGTAAGGATCACCGCTGCTTTTAAATAACAAGGAACACATCTGGATACCTAATAACATTAAGGAACCCACTAGTAGGAAAAGACCCCAAGACTTAGACAGGTGCATGAGCGCCCTACTAGTAGTACCTAGAGAAAACACAAAGACACAAGAAGCAACAAGATAGAGGAGTGGAAGCTGCCAGAGCTGATTGGATTCATTGACAATCTTGTGGAGCTGGAAGCAGAAACAATGTCGGGATCAAGAGGCGACCAAGGGGAAGACCAATTACACTTAGGAGAATTTCCAATCTCAGTCCAGGAACTAGTACACGACTACGATCTACTCACCAAGACTGAGATCCAAGGTAGACCTATAGAGGAAGTGGTGGCTAACCTGGAAGAAGAGAGAAGAGATATCAAGAGAGCGCTGGAAGGCATAATCGCCTACAACCATGAGCAAAGGGCTAGGAGGCTGCAGCAAGACGTGGACATGTACGAGGCTAGACGAGTACTAGACCTAGCTGGGGCAGTCAATTCCGGACCGAACGTAGAGAGGGAATGGGCAGCAGAGGCTGGCATGACGTTAAGTGAACCGGTAGCAAAGCGACTCATGGACAATACATCCGTGGAACAAAGTGCTACAGCCCTAGCCACCGCGCTACTGTCAGGATTGGGAGTCATGCAAGGGGCTAAAGGGCAGGCTAGAATCCTTGTAGTAGCAAAACAACTAGCTCGATATGAACCTAGCAGTGACCCGTATAGCTTCATGGAGCAGTTCGAGCAAGTGTGTAAGGCAAACAGTCTTACTGACCCTGCGCAACGAGCTGAAGCCTTCGGCCTGTGCTTAGGCGACAAGGGGAGGACCTGGTACTCTAGTCTGGATGACGCAGAACGTACAAACTTCGCTCACCTTAAGGGCCTCTTCATCAAGAGGTTTTCGGAGGTAGGGTATTCAGACAACCTCATTGTTAGGTTGATGAATATCAGTCAAAGGGAGAAGGAGGACGTTAGAGATTACGTCACTCAGGTGTGCAGTCTCTACAAGAGAATCCCTGTCAATGAGCGACCCACTAAGAGGGCAGTGTCTACAGTGTTCATGAACGGGATTCGGAGTGAGGAGCTCTACAAAGCTTTGGACAGTAACTCCACCTTACAACGAGACGTGCTAGCTCGAGTCTTCGAGGAGGCAATATGCGTAGACGATCAACTTAGGGAACGTAGCATGAGGACTACCACCCGAGATAGTGCAAGCCAGAGGAACCCTGAGAGATCAACCACCTTAGGGGAAAAAACAACTGCTAGCGCGCAGGACAAGGGAAAGAGTGTAGACCACGACCAAGGGATGGCAGAGATGAGAATGGAGATTGCGCGGTTGCAAGAGCTCATTAGAAAGCCTGTGAGATCACATGTACAATGTGTGCACTGCGGCGGCAATCACCTCCCAGTGGAGTGCCAAGATCCTAGATCTCGGCCGTGCTCAAATTGTGGTAGATTCGGACATGATGCAGCGCATTGCAGAATGCTGAGGAGACTCCCATATATGCAGCAGTACAACCCTCGATACTTAGGTAATAGGCCACATAATTTCTTTGGCAGGGGAACCCAGTTAGCTCTTCTAGCACCAACTGACCCAAGACCTGTCGTGCCTAGGGTGGAGATGAACCCAACTGGTATACCCAGGTCACCAGGGCCTTTTGTGACTCACCCACCTAGCGATGCTCCTGTTCACTTTGTGGAGGAGCCTAATGAGGAAGAGACATATGTCAATCGGTACATATCCTACGACGAGGAGGGCAACCCATTCCTGATGGACTATCGGCCAGTGCCAGTGATGGCTTTAGGAAGAGGACGAGGCAGAGGCTTTGGAGGGCCAAGCCAGGATCTAGTCACATGCTAGACTTGCGGCCACCCAGGCCACATTTCATCATGTTGCCCAGAGTGAGAACAAGCTAACAAGGACAAAGCAGATCTCCGATGCACAGAGTGTGGAATCACACATCTGTTTCCTGACTGTCCTAGGCGAAAGCCATCAACGGGCGCTGCCAACATGCCATCGGTGCCTTTGGGGCTCTTTGGAGTTGAAACTTTTGGTAGTGAGGATACGCCCATCCCACTACATGCTATGACGCGAGCTCAAACGAAACAAGCAGGCATCTCCTTGCCAGGGCCAAGTAACCTTGATGCAACCTCAATAGGGAAGAAAAGCCGGAGGAGACGGAAAAAGAGAACCGATGCGAAGATAACCCTTAAAACCAAGGAAACGACTACGCTGGTAACGGGAAAGAGGGTCACAGACGCAGAGGCAGAGACCTCAGCTCCTAAGACAGCAGAGCTAGGGAGTGCCAAGGTAGGGGAATATCCCCATCCCAAATGGCAACTCGAAGCTATAGCCAAGGTCAAGGAGTGGGTCAAGGACGCCCAAAAGCACCTCGAATATGCTGAACCCATATTGGAAGACCCTATGGACGACTTCTCCAGTGTTAGCACACCAGTCTCACCCTCAAAACCACAGGCTGGGAGCATGCCTGCACCACTAGGAGCGACTCAACAGCAAGGCTAGGGGGAAGCTTACCAGGGCAGACAGAATGCATGGCCTAGAACTGCCAGCCTCAGAGGAAGACAAGGGTCCAATAGCCTCCTCACAACTTTGCTGTCCACTCCAGTAACTCTAAGCTTGGAGGATCTGCTTAGGTAGAATCACTCCTTGTGGCAGGAGTTAAAAGACTTGATTGAGGGACACGCAAAACTTGCGGGTGCTGATCCGCAAGATCATGATGCAGTTACACGGATCCCAAGTCTAACTCTACACGCAGATCCTAAGTCTTTGCACATCAATTTAGTGTGCTAAACCATGCGGTCCTAGAGGCATGGGGAAACCCTCCTGTAGAGACTGCTAGATTCATGTAATGCTAGCAAATGGAATGAAGGTAAGACCATTTGGGGTCTTAAAGAATTGGCCGGTAAAGATTACCGGTGTGCAATTCTCGGTAAACTTCATTGTCATGAAGGGAGTGGACTATGACATACTATTAGGCCGACCTTGGATGAGGAATGCACGAGTCATAGAGGATTGGGGCAATGGATTGATTTTCCTAGGGAACAGAACTAGTGCAGTGAGGGTAGAGATGGACACTTGGACGACGACGCCTGTTGACCTGGCTGCCATCTCAGCCATGCTAAAAGGCAATACTCAAACGACCAAGCCCTATGGATCGCTCGATAGATATATTCCTTGCCCTGAGGATGAGAGAGAGAAGAATTTGAGAGAGAAGAAGAAGAAGAAGAAGAAGAAGAATTTTTTTTTTTTTTTTTTTTTTTTTTTTTTTTTTTTTTTTTTTTTTTTTTTTTTTTTTTTTTTTTTTTTTTTTTTTTTTGCTACCATTCTCGGATGAGGAAGGACCACATCAGCAGGCTGCTAAAACCGCTACCATGCCAACTGAGGAGCCAGTTGTGCCGCTCTGCATGATGGCAGGAAGCTCACTCAACCCAGGCAAACCGGCCTCGTCCCGCATCCCCAACAACAAATTAGAGCTTTAGGAAATCGTAGAGTATCTGACCGATAAATTGGATGGCAATTTGGCTGCTAACTTAAAACCTCTACGTGACCTTTTAGCTAATCCAGAATGGAAATGGACCAAGGTCCACGACCTGAACTTGTTATATAACTGGGGCTTTAGTTACTGATGACAAGGAGATTGAAGAGGGAAGCTTAGGGGATGATGAGCAGTTAGAAGGACAGGACCCGGATGATGAGGAGTATGAGGACTGTCACTCTATGAGAGAAGAGAGTGAAGAAGAGGTAGACACAATAGAGTACAACACGGAGGGAAAAGCGATCGAACAAATCAGGGCAGACTTGAGGCCTGGGAGAGAAGGGATCAGTCGGAATGAAAAATGAGTCATGCTAATGGAGTGTGACAGATCATGGCTAGAACGAATAGGAGCCATAGATTACGAGCAAGCCAGAGTAGCACAACCATGGGTAATCCCAGTGCTCAAGACAAATTCACCTTTGGAACTACAACCCCCTGGGGAAACACCTTCCTCAAGTGAGGGATGCGAGTTCAACTCAGAGTCGGAAGTTAGCACTGAAAGTGATCCCGAGATACCGCAACCCTCTAAGGTCAAACGCACCAAGGAAGACTTGCCAGTCCACCTGAGGCGCAGGAGGCTAAAAGAGAAGGCCAGGAAGCAAGCTAGGGACTCAGAATCAGAAAGGCAGAGGAAACCACAGGATCTACCCAAACGGTTTATGAAATTTAAAAAGGGTGACAGAGTGGTGGTCTTGTTAGGTGCAAAAAGACAAGGTCAGACTAGTGAACCGATCGAGGGACCTGCCAAAGTCAAAGAGGTTGACTTGGCTAGGAAAGGCGAAAAACCAAGACCGATGTTCGTTGCAAATGACTTGGGGGAGGAGGAAGAGACCAAACTCATTGCACTCCTGCAAGAGTACGTTGATGTGTTTGCCTGGAACTTAAGGGAGTCGACCCCAGGGTCGTGACTCATAACATCCCAATGGTTCCAAATGCAATTCCAACAAAACAACGACCTTACCCCATGAATCCCAAGCACGCCTATGCAGTGAAGGAGGAGATTGATAAACTCATGAGGGCAGGTTTCATATATGAGATCGAGCACACGGACTGGGTGTCACCTATCGTGATTATCATAAAGAAAAATGGAAAAATCCGAGTGTGCGTAAACTACAAAAAGGTGAATGCCGCTACGAAAAGGGATAAATATCCTTTACCTTACAAGGAGCACATGCTGGAGAGGGTAGCAGGGAAGGAAGCCTACAGTTTTCTGGATGGTTTCTTAGGTTACAATCAAGTGCAAGTGCACCCTGACAATAGGCACAAGACTGCCTTTGCCACGGAATGGGGCGTATTCGCCTACATTGTCATGCCTTTTGGGCTAATGAATACACCTGCAACTTTCCAACGCCTAATGTGCACTATCTTTAAGGACATGCTTAGGCACAAATTGGAAGTGTTCGTAGACGACCTATGTTTACACTCTAGTTGGGTCGAACACTTGGAGAAATTGAGAGGTGTCTTTGAAAGGTGTAGGCTGTACCACCTCTCGCTAAACCCCTTAAAGTGCCAGTTCTGGGTAAAACACGGATGCATCTTGGGGCATGTAGTGTCAAGGAACGGCATTGCTACTGACTTTTCCAAAGTCAGAGTCATTGTTGACCTACCGCCACCCGACAACTACAAGGGAGTTCAGTGCTTCTTGGGACACACTGGATATTATCGACGATTTGTGCTAAATTATGCATTAATAGCTAGACCTTTGTACAAGCTATTGATAGTGTTTGAGTGGATGGAAGAATGCCAGCGCGCATATGAAGAATTGAAAAAGGCTCTTACGACTGCACCAATCTTGCGAGCCCCAAACTGGAACGTAACATTCCATGTGCACATAGACGCCTCTAAGTTCGCTATTGGAGCCGTGCTATGCCAGCCTGGTGAGCATAACTTGGATTACCCATTGAATTTTGCCAGCAGACAGCTCACAGAGACCGAGATGAACTATTCCACGACGGAAAGGGAGGGGTTGGCCATGGTATTTGCGGTAAAGAAATTCAGGCATTACTTGCGCCCATCTTTTTAACTTGTCTAGTGAGCGACAGTTATTTAGAGCGGATCTGACATCGTATTGGGCCGATGACATAGTGCAAGTGCTAGAAAATGGACTACCAGAGCGACCAATTGAGAAGGCCAGGCTGAAGAGACTTATCTTGAAAATTCAGCCATACCAACTGATAGCTGGCCAACTCTACAGGTTGGGACAAGACGGTTTATTGCGCAGATGTGTGTGTGAGCACGAGATGCACCACATGGCGAAATCGCTGGAGGACACTTTAGTGGGGACACAACAGCCCGAAAGGTGCTACAATCCTAGCTATGGTGGCCCACCCTATTTCGTGATGCAGCTAAATTTGTAAAGCACTGCGATGAGTGCCAAAGAACCAAAGTGCCTGTGCAAAAGGACAAGATGGAGTTAACCCCTGTCATAGCCCGACAACCCTTTGAAAAATGGGGCATCGATTTTATTGGACCTATCAGTCCTACAGCACAATATTCCCAAGCTCGATACATCATAGTGGCAACCGACTATTTAACAAAATGGGCAGAGGCACGAGCCACGAGGAAAAACGATGCTAGGACCACCGCAAAGTTCTTGTGGGAGCAGGTCATTTCATGGTTTGGCTGTCCAATCGAACTTGTAAGCGACCAAGGCACACACTTCATTAATGAAGTGATTGCCCACTTGCTCTCTACCTTCTTAATAATTCATCGGAAGTCCTCTCCCTATTACCCTCAGGCTAATGGCTAAGACGAATCCACAAATAAAATCCTAGTCAATGTGCTTACAAAATTCGTGTCTACTTCGAGAAGTGACTGGGACAACAAGCTAATGGCGGCCTTGTGGGCTTATCGCACAGCTTATAAAAAAGCTGAAGGACAGACGTCCTTTAGGTTGACGTACGGAACTGAAGCCATTTTGCCCTTAGAATTCTTCATCCCTAGTTTGAGGCTAGCAGTCCAAGAGCGTTGGGAGGGAAGAGAGGCTTGGACCAACCGCTTAGTGGAACTCGAGCGCTTAACGGAGACCCGACTCCTCGCCACTCACTCTCTAATTTGTGAAAAGGCTCGACGAAAGATGTGGTTTGACAAGCATGTCACGCAACGAGACTTCGAACAAGGGGACCTTTGTTCTGCTGTACTCGGTAAAAGGACATAAACAGAAGATGAAGTTTCGGGGGCTAGGGCCTTTCAGAGTATGCATGATTAGTAGGACCGGGAATGTCGAGTTGGAGACACTTGACGGTGAAGGAATAGGCTTTTTTAACGGCAGCCGCATTAAGAAGTACTATCCTCATTCACATCCATTACATGAGCCACTCATGCTAGAACCCCCATTGAATGTCCTCATGGCTACTGTAACTGACCTTACAGATCAGGACGAAGAAGTAGTGGCACCAGCGTACCTGCGGATCACAGTCGCAGCAGGAGCGGTGTATTCTTTTGAGGCCTTAATTGATGAAGGTGCCGACTACAACATCTTGACGCATGACCATTGGACACGCATAGGTCAACCACAACTACAACCCACTAATGCTAAACTCACCCCGTTTGGGGGTACCGCTTACCCACTCCTAGGGAAGTGCAAGGTGGTCGTTTCCATCGAGTTTGAAAGTTTACCAGCCTTCTTCCATTGTTACCTGACACTAAGGAAGCTGGTAACGTGTCACTATTGGATCGCATTTTCAAGAAGCAAACCAACTGTAATGTGGATTACAACCTAAATCGCATACATCTTGATATCGGCAATGTGCGCATAGTGACGACTTTCAGCAAGGGCTGTCTTAATTCCCCCGCTTTTACGAAGCCACCAGTAGAAACCCCTATGACCACGCTTCATCCCGAGTCTGAACAGATGGAAACTACGGCCTCGTGCCGGGCTCTCAACCCCAGGCCCAAGCCCATCAAGAGCGCTTACAAGGCCAAAGAGTCCAAGTTTCTATGGGTGCCGAAACGGCAAAAACCACATCTGGGTAGACCACCCAAGTATGATCGTAAACGCCAAAATTATCAACTGTCCTGACCCAAGAGGCAGTCTAGGCACTATTGCCGTAGATGCACAACCACGCCGCACTAGATTCCCAAAGATCTCTTGCGGGCACAAGGATACTACGAGGGCAATCCCTGGATTTGGGTGCCTAAAAATGGCCAGCTAAGAAGCTCATCTACAAGAAATCTCACCCTAATGAGAGAGGCTTGCACAAGTGGCACCCAGAACACAGTTAGCAGGCCAGGGCTAGCGGTGGCTAGCAAGCCGCAGCTCATCTATCGCCCAAAGCAAATGCCACAGGCCTTAAACCTACCTAATCCTGAGAACTTACAAACCACTATGACTGCTCACTCAGAACCTAGTACAACCCCCATGCCTCTAGAGCTTCTTGCAGCATCTCAAAGTGCTTTAGAATGCGAGGCCCAACCCGTGACACTGATGAGGAAGTCACAACTATCCAGTCCAGTTGCACCAGCCCCGCCAGCGGGTCTTAAACCTTCATATGCAATACGACCTTTCCTCTCTTTGGCTAAGGACCTTGCCGCAACTTCTGGGGATGACTTAATAACCTGCATTAAAATGTTAGATGAAACTTTCACTACATTTGCTAGAAGCTACGAGAGGCTAGACCTAGGCCTTCTTGACGAAACACTTACTTCGGATGTTCGTGCATTACCATGCACTTGGGAGGAATACGAACTTATGACCACTAAAGTTTCCAAAATTGCTGTCGAACTGATAGCAAACGATGAAATCTCGAAGGATCAAGCTGCACTCAGAAGACTTATCACTTCTTATCGTAAGCCTCCTCATTCTGCTCCTGAACAGGAGTTGCAAGAGCTCAAGCAGATGGCAAGCTCACCTTCCACATTCTTGCAGCAGTGGTTTACGCTAATGATCCAATGGGAGAAAAAAGGTTGTCGCATAATGACCAATGCTGAGCAACGCAGGGCAATTAAAACTATCGAATATGACTCCACTTATCTGGCACCTATATCGTTTAGGGTCTTTGTCACGATTGTGGGAGAGAAGGAAGGAGTCTCACTTGTAGCTTTCTTGCTTGCACAATGGGGGAATACACACAAAGGTGGAGGCTAAAAAACAGTTTTCCTCTTCTTAGTTGTGTAAGCCAAAAGGAAGTCTAGTACAAAGAAATAGAAGAACCCTATATATGGGTCTCAAACCAAACTCAACTAACTAAGGTGGCATATTAACTGAGCCACGAACTAGAGTAGATAAGGATAGCTGTCATGTAGCTATTATTCATGGGCGGTGTACCAACCGCATCTGCAACTGACAAGTCGGTGACATAAATGCACAACGGTCACCCTGGCATATCACGAGTGGAGCTCGATATCTCAACACTCCCCCTCGAGCTCAATCCCAATTCCTGCATACCAAGCAGGTCTCTGAACTTGCGCAGCTTCTCTGCGCCCAATGCCTTCGTGAATATGTCAGCTACCTGATCCTCTATGCTGGCATAAACTAGATCAATAAGACCTAGTAAAACCCTCTCCCGCACATAGTGATAATGCACCTCAATGTGCTTTGTTCTAGCATGATAGACTAGGTTATTTGCCAAGTGTATACTACTCATGTTGTCACAATAAATGACAACTGGCCCATCTGTAGACTGATGCATATCATAAAGTAGCTTATGCAACCAAGCTACCTCACATGCAGCCATTGATGCACCCCTGTACTCAGCCTCTGTGCTCGACAAGGCAACTGTAGGCTGTTTCTTGCTGCTCCAAGTGACTGCAGCACTCCCAAAAGAGAACACATACCCACTGGTAGATCGTCTATCAGAAATACTACCAGCCCAATCAGCATCAGTGTATCCATGCAACTATATCTGAACCCCAGTCTCATAAAATAGTCCATACTGCAATGTGGACTTCACATACCTGAGTATGCGTCTAGCCACATCCAAATGCGATTTCCTTGGAGCCTGCATAAACTGACTTACCAATCCAACAACATAGCTCAAATCTGGCCTGGTAATAGTCATATAAATCAAACTTCCTACTATGCGTCTGTACATAGTAGGGTCTTCCAGAAGCTCACTAGCATCTGGCTCAGCTTCACATTCTGCTCCAAAGGAACTGAAATAGGCTTACAGCCTGTCATCCCATATTTGGACAGCATGTTCAATCCATACTGCCTCTGCAAGAGTTGTATCCCACTTAGTGATCTAATCACCTCAATGCCCAAGAAATAACGCAGCTCTCCCAAATCTTTCATCTCAAACTTTTGCTTCAATAGCATTTTCACATGAAGGATATCTTCATCACTGTCACCTGTCATAATCAAATCATCAACATAAATGACAAGTAGCATAATACCTT
Organism: Lygodium microphyllum; assembly: GCF_053477565.2. Classification (NCBI taxonomy): domain Eukaryota; kingdom Viridiplantae; phylum Streptophyta; class Polypodiopsida; order Schizaeales; family Lygodiaceae; genus Lygodium; species Lygodium microphyllum. The sequence goes on from NC_141153.1 coordinate 72,178,933, forward strand.
TCTCTGTTTTTCTCACATAAAGTGAGAAATCTGCCTTGGAAATCTGAAAGCCAATAGTGACAAGATACTGTCCTATCTTGTCAGACCATGCTCTAGGTGCTTACTTCAAGTCATACAAGGCTTCCTTCAACCTGCAAACAAACTCAGGATGAACAGCATGCACATAACCTGGTGGCTGCTCTATATAGACCTCTTCTTGCAAATCACCATGCAAGAAGGCATTCTTTACATCCATCTGATGTAAAGACCATCCCTTTGATGCAGCCATAGCAATGACTGCTCTTACGGTTGCCATCCTTGCAACCGAACTGAATGTTTCTTCATAGTCAATGCCATATGTTTGTGCATACCCCTTGACTACTAATCTTGCCTTGTATCTGTTCACAGAACCATCTGCATTGTGCTTCACCTTATAAACCCACTTACAGTTAATTGCATTTTTACCTTTAGGCAAAGATACTAACTCCCATGTAGCATTTGCTTCCAAGGCATCCATTTCTTCATCCATGGCTTTCTCCCATTTTTCTTTTCCCATGGCTTGCTCAAAAGAAGTGGGTTCTGGTTCCTATATCACTTTGACCATATATGCATAGTAAATGGCTGTAAATCCATCATATTTCAGCCTATCCACAGGATACCTAGCTCTGGTAGACCTGCGCAAAGTAAGTTCACTCCCAGGTGCTCTCAAAACATCCCTGGTCTTCCTTACTCCAGGTGTAACAATAGAAGGAATACCCAACTCATCATCAATGCTCTGTTCTGAGCCACTGGATTCACCATCCACATAAGAGTGACCTGCATTCACATCAAACATGGGCTGATCTACCTTCTCTTTTCCTTTTTGTGAAACGTGCATACCACTATCTGCATTGTTTTGAGGAGATTCTCCTGATCTCAATCTGCCTATCCATGGCGAAGAATATGAACCACTGCTAGAGGACACTCCAGGTCCACTAATATTTTGTGACTGCTGCTGTGAATTCTGTGCAGCATTACCATTTTGTGCATCTACATCATCAATCACATTTATTGGTTTATACTAGCTACTCATCTCATCAAAAACATCTCTGCTCACTGTAAACTTACGAGTAGAAGGATTATAGCATCTATACCCTTTCTGCTGCAGAGTAACCAATAAAGATGCATTTCTCAGCTTTTGGATCCAACTTGGATCTCAACTCATATGGCACATGAACATAGGCAATGCAACCAAAAATCTTCAAATGAGAAATATCTGGTTTCCTACCAGTATACCTCTCCTCTGGAGTCATACCATGTATTGCTGCAATGGGAGTCATGTTCATTATGTAGACTGCTGTAGCAACTGCTTCAGCCCAGTAAAAATCTGGCAAGTCTTTTTCATTGAGCATGGCACGAGATACCTCTCCAATATGCCTGCTTTTCCTTTCTGCAATTCCATTTTGTTCTACATGAATATTTCTGCTTTATGCCATGCTCCTGCAAGAGCCTTGCAAACTCATTTGAGAGGTACTCTCCCCCTCCATCTGACCTTAGGCATTTTATTTGCAGGCCTGTTTCTTTTTCAACCATAGCTTTAAGAGTTTTGAAATGCCCAAAAACTTCACTTTTCTTTTTCATAAAATACACCCAAACTTTTCTGCTATAGTCATCAATAAAAGTGACAAAATAATGACAGCCTCCAAGAGATGCAGCTTTAGTAGTCCACACATCAGAGTGGATTAATTCCAATGGCTTCTCACTCTCTTGAACATATCTAGGAAATGGTTTCCTTGCATGTTTTCCAAATTGGCAGGCTTCACATACCTTATGCATTTCTGCAACCTTGAATTTAGGCAGTCCTGCAACAATATTTTGGGCCTGCATTGATTTAAGTCGTTGTACATTAACATGACCAATGCGTTTATGCCAGATATCAATATCTGCAACTACACCGGTCCCATGTGCAAACATTGATGCACTCAATTCAGACATATCTGCATCCAACATAAACATTATGCCCTTCTTCTTTCCTTTTGCTATCAAGCGACCTTTATTTTTCATATCCTCAACAAAGCATCCATGAGGATTAAATCTGACCTGCAAGCCCTGCTCAACCATTTGACCAACAGAAACCAGATTCTTGGTGATATTCAGGACATGAAATACATCGGACATGTATTTCTTTTTCCCATCCTGCATAGACAAATGAATTTTTCCAATCTGCACAATAGGATGTGCAGTATCATCACCAGTCTCCACAAATCCTGGTTTTTCCATTTTCCTTGCATCCTCCATCCATTCTGCATGACCTGTCATGTGGTTTGATGCACCTGAGTCAACATACCACACATTGTTGCTTTCTTCTGCACTTATCACAGAATTGTTCATGTGCTGCACCATAAACAAATGCTCATTTCTGTCATCACCCTGTCTACTAGAAGATGCATAATTCCCTTATTGCAATTTCCCATTCATGATGTCATTCTACTTTTTATAGCAGTCTTTAGCCATATGACCCATTTTACCACAGTAGTAGCATTCAACATTGCTGTTTGCATTTTGGCCTCTTTGCCATCCACCAAGACCTCTTTGGCTCCCCCTGCCTCTAGAATTACCACGTCCTCCTCCATAGGACCTGGTTTTCTTGAGTTTGCTGCATATTCTGATTTCTACCATGGCCTCCAGATCGGCCTCCTCTACCTCTGCCTCTACCTCTTCCAGCATTTGAGTAGAAGACAGCTTCTTTTGAAGTTCCTCCTGAAGAAGATGCACCACCATTTCTCTGCTCCTCAGAAATTAGAAGAGCAATCAACTCCTCAAAATCAGGAAATCTTTCACGAACGGAAATGGATGTTCGGAACTGTGCATAATCCTTTCCTAGACCATTCAAGGTCACAGAAACTAAATCATCATCTTCCACTGACGACCCAATGGAAGCAAGTGCATCTGCAATCTTCTTCACCTTCATGTGGTAGTCATTGATGCTCATATTTTCTCTTTGCACATTGTGCAACTCTTGCTTGAGCTGCATTTTCCTGGCTTGCGTATTTGTGCTATACATTTTTGACAAAGTATCCCATGCCTCCTTTGGCGTACTTGCATCTTGAATATGCACAATCATAGAGTCTGAAATGCTGATAGACAGCCAGTACATAACTTTCCTGGCTCTCTCATGCCATGCTTTAAATGCCTGCATTTGCTGTTGATTGGGAACATCAGGAAGAACTGGTTCTTCTTCATTTCCTGCAACAAATTCCCAATATCCTTTTCCCATAAGGAAATTCATCATTCTAAACTTCCATGCTTGGAAGTTGTTCTTGTCAAGCTTTTCAATGACAATCTGTGAAAGAGAATCAGACGCCATTACAGAACACTGCAAAAAATTCTATCACTGCAAAGAACACAGCTTCAGCCTCACAAGGGCAAATCTGCAAAATTGACGAAAGTGGTATTTGACCACGCAGTCACTTCCTAGTGACGATTTTGCATCAATAGGCAACAAGGATGATTCTGTAACTCCCAATGTCTCTGCGCACAGGCATACGATGCAATTTCTACAGTAACTTTTCACCGACCTGTAGAATAGTGGCTGCACAGCATAAAACTGGGCCTTTTCCTGAGTGCGTGCAGAAAACTTCCGCCTCCAAAACAGGCCCCGAAATGGCCTCAAATCAAAAAAACATATACTGCCCTCTTGCTTCACCGCGAAGGGCATCTCAACCTAAGAAAATGCACTCTTGCAATTTCCGGCTGTGCTACTTGCAGAGATCTGCTCCCAAAACAGAAAATGAAAGCAGCACTGCTCCTCTTACCAGAACACCGTGAGCTTGGCTTGCTTTCTTGAGCTCCTTACCATGAACAAGGCTCTGATACCATGTCACGATTGTGGGAGAGAAGGAAGGAGTCTCACTTGTAGCTTTCTTGCTTGCACAATGGGGGAATACACACAAAGGTGGAGGCTAAAAAACAGTTTTCCTCTTCTTAGTTGTGTAAGCCAAAAGGAAGTCTAGTACAAAGAAATAGAAGAACCCTATATATGGGTCTCAAACCAAACTCAACTAACTAAGGTGGCATACTAACTGAGCCACGAACTAGAGTAGATAAGGATAGCTATCATGTAGCTATTATTCATGGGCGGTGTACTAACCGCATCTGCAACTGACAAGTCAGTGACATAAATACACAACGGTCACCCTGGCATATCACGAGTGGAGCTCGATATCTCAACAGTCTTGGCCATCATCCGTAATCAGGATTTGGACGACCATGTGCTCGCCCACCCCTACATTGACCAATTCCTCACCAAAGAGGAATTACATGTTGCCAGTCGCCTCAGTACCAGAGATCTCTTCCACGACGTTTTGACCTACATTTCCCAAGTCTCGATCCAACCATCTACTCTAGATTGTCATGCCCAACTCGAATACAATCCAAGCTTCTATGATTGGCTATTGGCTAGGTAAGTCAACCCACGCGAAATAGCGCTTACCTCGTCCTTTCAGTGCTAATCCTAGGAAGGATTCTTTGAAAGATCCCTGACGGAGGGGGGAGCAAATGTGAGCAAGAGTAGAGCAAAAATGAAAAGTTATGCTATCTAGCTAGCAAATTGTTATAATTAAGTAAGTTTTCATGGAAGAATACTGCAGAGTAAAACAATAGCAATGGTCAAGCCTCTAAGCAAGCGTACCCATTTTGAGCACATATATTTTTCTCTCAAACTGAGTTCTGATTTGAAATAAGCTGATTGTTAGGCATTAACGTTGGCATGGTGTGTTGACAGGTCACCACCATGGCAGGACAGGACAAAGGAGGCAAAATCCCATTCTCTGAAGAGGAAATGACCAAATTTGGCATCCGCATCGAAACGCGCGGATTCAGTCAGTTCACTTTCAAGCACACACTGAATCTAGACTAGACCATCCCGGAGGAACCCGCGATCAAAGACTTGGTGGACAGATGCCACCTCCACAAGTACGTGGAGAAGGTGGGTAGCCTGTGGATTACAACATGTGCGCGGATTTCCTGAGGAACTTCGACAAAAGCAGGAACTGTGGCACCATCATAGTAAGGACGGGGGAGCAAGAAAGAAGAATCGAAGTGTCCCTCAATGCAACAATCATAGAAAAGGCCCTGGGGCTTGTGCCAAGGAAAGAGAGAAGGCTGAGACGAGATGTTTACACCATGCTAGGGGTCAAGAAAGAAGTGGTGCATACTGTGGATGGAATCAGCTTGGCTGACATCCCGGACCCAGCGGTGAAATTACAAGCAAAGATGATCCATACCCTCTTCTCGGGCCAACGTTACAATGCGCTGATGAACAGGATCGGGGTCCCACTATTGGAAAGCATAGCAGCAGGAGTTCCTGAAGAAATAGACTGGAACGGATTCGTACAGAAGACCATTCAAAGTTTAGATGCCCTCCTCACTCCCGCGGAAGCACCAACAGGAGGAGAATCCCCTGCCTCAACCGCGCACTCCGCAAGGAAGAAACCTGCGTCAAAAGCAGCTACAATCAGATACGGGGGCATCCTGACAGCCATCATAGACGAAGCAATAAAAAATGAGGGTGTCATGGAGGAGGAAGCGACGCATCAAAGCCCACCTCACCATGAAGGAGGGGAATCAAGCGAAAGAACAGTAAGCGACAAGGGAGAGCAGGAAGTGCCGCCTCCACGAGCGAGCAAACCCAAAGAACAAAGCAAAAGTGATAGGAGACAGAAGGAGAAGAAAGAGAAATTAAGTAAGGAAGAACGGGCTGATATCAAAAAAGCCAAAAAAGAGTCTCGAAGGGCCGAGGAAGAAAGGATGAGGAAAGAGGAGGAGGAGCTTGCCAAAATAGGAGAGGAGTCAAAGAAGGCAGAAGAGGACAGGAAAAGGAGGGCGGAGGAAGAAGCCGAGGAGCAGTGACTCAAGGAACTGGCCGAACTGGCGGAAGCTACCCGAAGGTCGGTGAAAGAGACCCATGGGGGCGGAGAACTCGAACCCGCAAGCCCTGGCCATAAAGCTGAAGCCAGCGCAAGTGTGGAAGCAGCACTAGTGGTCGTAGGCAAGGGCAAGTCCCTCCTACATCCACTCCCTCCCTCCTTTGTTCCAACAACAGCTGAAACTACGACCGCAACTACTGCACAACCCACGCCTCCCCTCAACACGGCACAGCTCATGACTATGGTGCAGATGCTCGTGAGCAAGGTGGCCAAAATTGTCCCTGAAACTAGATTGAAAAGGCCCACTGCCGCAGATGCAGAGTCACGGCAAGACCCCAAACGACAAAGGCTGAAGGCATCGACCACCACACCCAATACTCCCATACCTGCCACAAACTATGACCCATATGTGGCCGAGTTATTGACACAACTCGACAAGCCAAAAGAAGAGAAGAAGGTGGCTCTACTGGAACTAGAGAAAGAAAAGGAGACGTCAGCGGCCCTCAGGCTAGAGGTCTCAAGGCAAGAAGCCGATAGACGGAGAGAGATAAAGGCCCTGCAGGACCAGCTAGCAGAGAAAATGAAGGAAGCCCAAACCAATGAAAGCCGCCTTAGGCAAAGGCTAGAGGACGAGGAGCAGAGCCTGGTGGCGGAACAAAGGAACCTAAAACTATTGATGCAGCAATACAGTGATCTCAAGCAAAGGGTGGCCCAAGTGGAAAAGCTCTACCGGGAGGTTCAGGAAGGCGAAGCCATTGTTCCACAAGAGCATGCCGCGGAGCCCCAGTCATGGCAGGAGCAAGAAGAACACAACAGGCTAATAAGGGAAATCGAATTCCTGAAAAATGAAGGGCCGAGGGTCTCAGCAGCTGACGCAAAACGACTACAAGATGAAGTGCAGAGATTGCAAGATGCGTTGGAGACCTCCCAGGAAGACGTGGAAGCCCTCATGGCCATGACCTTTAATCAAAAGAGGCTATTCCTTGCCGAAATCCAGAGCCAAGAATAGTTGGTACAAGAGATCAAAAATCCTGGCCGAAGCGCACCACAGGCTCAGCATTGTTGATCAAGCAAGAGGGATCACTGAAGAATAGCTCGCTCAGAAACGAAGAGAAAGAAACCAGTTATGGTTTTTATCAAATGAGCAGCAACAGGTAGTAACCACCTTGGCGGGCCAGCTAGAGGAACAAAGGCAAAGGATGGAGGAGAGAGCCATGGAGTGGGAAAGAAAAAACTTTGACAGGGTAAGGGACTTAACAGAACTCCTGGAGGTGGCAGAATGTAAAAGAATGCTGGCCAAAGCTAGGGTTGAGGTTGTAGAGATAACCACTAAGACCCAGCGAAACAGGTCTTTCACAACACGGTGCTCCACATGACGCAAGCCAAGGGTGATGATACAGTGGAACAGGTAAAAAGAAAGTTGGAGCTAAGCACCCGGGCGCTAAGATACAGTCTTCAAGAGCGGGAGCTTCCAACAAGTACAGGAATAACTAAAGAGCAACAATTCTACTACATGTGTTGTACGGGCCTTTCCACTGCGGAGCTCAAGGAGTTGGGTTTTCAGGAGCAGGAGCAGCCACCGCCACCACCACCAATCATTCCTCCTGTGGTAGAGAGAAATGTCGAAGAGGGCCCGGACTTCGAGCAAGATGATGACGAAGAGCCACAAAGGATGCCGAGTCCGCCTCAACCCGAGATCCCACAGGAGGAACCTACCGATGCCGAGCTACCTGAACACATAATTGCAGCAAGGAGAAGGAGGCAAGAGTTAGCAAAGGAGGCCCAACGCCGAGCGTGCATACTTCCACGACAACTCCCTGAGGAGCCCATGCCATTGAGAAATGATACACATCCCGTAGATTGGCCCCAGGAGTTGGTCATCTGGCACCAGAGAGAGCTACATAAGAGGCCATTCAAGCTTTCATTCGCTTTTCCACGCTCCCTGGACCGGGCCCTACCCTTAGGAGTCGTAGCCAAGATCAAAGATCTGGCCAACGAACTCGCAAACAGATGGATGGAAGAAAGAAGCATGATAATGACTAGGTGGAGACAGAAGCCACGAGAGTACTGGGAAGACAAGGTCAATCTGGTTCCCAAATCCGTCCAAGGCTACGAGGCACAGCCGAAATGGCGGAGGAGGATTTGGGACACCAATTTTGATGCCTGGACCGCATTTTGTAGCTCCCTCCCCGAAGAGTGTAACGATCCCATCTACATGCCCTACCCCCATAGGCATGGAGTGGACTATGACAGAGATTTACATGGGGATTTTGACTTCCCAAAAATCTATAATGTAAATGCTAGAAGCCCGGAGGAGTGCTTAGTATTTAGGGTAGAAGATATACTTCCCTCCATAAATCGTTTTCTTGTAGATTTCTCTTCCTGCCCCGATCCAGCATTCTTAACCACTTGTAATTACCTCTGACTTCTCAAATTCCTGCTACTCCAGAAACCTACAGCAGAGGAAGCCCATCTCCCTCCACTCTTTTTTTATCTTAACCTAGGAATAGATAGTAGAGCCATGACGAGGTTGATGATGCGCGCTACTCTCCTCCCTGCCTTCTGCTTAGAGCTATTAGAAAATATGAGTGACACCTGTTTTGCAAGGTGTAATCACCCCTTTTTGTCCACCACTCCTCTAAGAGCTAGAGCTGGTATTAAGGAATACCTACAAAGTCACGCATTTTTATCACAATGCCTACAACCACCCCGTGACTAAATAGGTGCCCCATATCTTGCCCAATGTACTCTCTCTCATTCACCAAAAAAAAAAGTGCTTGCAATCTTCATTCACTATTATGGTGCACCATACTCACTGCATCTAGAGTCCTCTCTAGCCCCTCCCCCACTTCACACTTAGGGCACATCAAGGGCAGGACTTTTAGACCTGTCACCCTGAGTTTTGCACTGCACCTCCGAAGCCGCACGAACTGGGTCCTCAAGTGTGGGACATTACTAAGGGCTTGCCCAAGGTTAGACCCATCTCCCAGTTCTACTGGCACGGGCACCATGCACTACACAGTGAGATAGACACACCCCCTAGGAAGTGCACCACTTTTCTTGCAGGTTATGTTCATGTTTCAAGAACGGGCTGCTTGGCTGAAGGAGATCATCTACTACATCCTCCAATGACAAGGAATTTTTCCAGGAGGCGCACATGACCCCATTACTGCAACTTTAGGAGCTTCGCTGTGAAGGTTCCAATGGCTCAACAGATTTCATGTTGCCAATCATCTGCCTATTGATGGCTGCCATGACTGAACCAAACCAAGCAGAAGGAAAACCCCGTGATGGGCTGCCATTGGCATAGATCTTGGAACCTCACCGTCCGATGATCCATACCCACCGCCTCAAGATCTACGGATCGCTTATTAGCACCACAAGCCTGAAGATTTTCAACTCAAAACTGAAGATCCTCTACTACCAGACAAGGGTTTTCAGCCTAGGCCACGGCTTTTCAAGGCAAACAGCGTTTGGGGGGTTTCTCCAGAATAAATCCCTCCAATGCCATTCTCCTAAGAGATTGCTTATTGTTTCAAGCATTTCGGATACTCAAAAGACGACCGGCTCCATAGGGGTGCCAGAACAGTGAGAAAGATGCCAAGAATTGTCAGGAAGCCTAAAGCACGTCGGAATCTCTCCTGGTCATCGCCATTAAACTCCATCACCTCTCATTCACAAGCCTCAGTGTCATCTACCCACCAGTTACACCTAGCAATAGCATCATCTATCCCACTACTTCCCACCACAGTGCCATGGGACTGGCACTCGTCTAGGAGGGGGGTAATGTTAACCCCAACACGAAGAAAGCAAAAGAAAGTGGAAAAGACGCAGGGCAAAGGCGGAAAAAAGGTAGCCCGACTGAAGAAAGAAGAGGGAAAAAGACCAAAAGCGCAAGGGCAACCTTAAAAGTCCAAGGTAAATGCAAAAGAGGAAAGGCACATTTTAAAATAAAAAGGCGCACCCTGAAATCTTGTAAAAGAGCGCCGGGCTCTCACTCGTGCAATTTGTAAATGTAGACAGGCAATGGAAAGGAAGCTAGGAAGATAGAAGGACAATGAGAAAAGGGGCCTAGGCTAATGGCCGGCCATGTAAAAAAGGGGGATGACCACCCATGGAAATTAGGGCATGTATATAAAGTTGAAAAGTGAATGAGAAGCTCATTCTTGTGTGTGGCAAAAGCTTCTTCTTCTTCTTCTCTTGTTTCTTGCCTTCTTGCTTGTGCTTGAGAGAGGGATTGAGAGAGTGTGAGGGAGTGAGGGAGTGATTGTGTGAGAGTGAGGGATCTTGGAGAAGAAGCTCTCCATCTTCTCTCTTCATCTTCTCCCCCTCTCTTCTCTTCTCTTGTCTCGCACGTGGCTATGGAGGATGAAGCTCATGGAAGAGGGATTGAGGTTGCTTGAGCTTGCTTCAAGGATCGTGGAGCTACCAGTGTGCAAGAGAGAGGAGGGTACTCGATCGAGCATCAAGGTAAGCTCACTACACCCGTAAGGTAGGCATTGCACGTCGGCTATGTGAGAGGTAGCCATGGCTGCTTGGTTCGAAACACTTGAGCAATAAGTGGTCCGTAGGTCTCAGGGTAGAGCTTGAAGCTCCCCTACAACTAGAAAAATAAGAGAGAGAGAGAGAGAGAGAGAGAGAGAGAGAGAGAGAGAGAGAGAGAGAGAGAAAGAAGAGAAATAAGAAGAGAAAAATTAGAGTGAGTGAAAGAAAAAGAGAAGACAAGAGGAGAGAGAGAGAGAGAGAGAGAGAGAGAGAGAGAGAGAGTTATCAGAGGTTATAGTTGCCACAAACTAGCATTATTCAATGCAAAGAATGCGAAGGGCATGGATATCTCCTTTTGATACTCTAAAGACCTCACTTTAACTTCAAACTCTTTGTTATCCATGTACTTGCTCCCTTACACGAGTTTTATGGTAGGTTGCAACATTTGCAAGCCATTGAAAGGTAACATGGGAAGATGAAAGGGTTGTCAATCATAAAATGAGGATGATGGGGATATTTTTATGACAATGGCATGTGGAACAATCAAATGGCATGCTTAATGATGACCCTATAGAAATGGTATCCACTACCAAAAGAGGAAATTGAAACTTAACAATGTAATTATGGATGGAACTAGTATACATGTTGAATTGTTGGCTTGGACTTGAATAGCTTTGCATCTCCCCATTTCTTCACCATGATAGAAACCTTGCCTCATCAAGTTTGGCCCTCCTAACACCATCCACAACTCACTCCCACCACCCAAAGCATCCTTACCAATTCCTCTTGCTTCAACATGTAATATTTTTTTTTTCTAGTTGTTGCTATGGCTAGATTGGATAACCAAACAATGTCTTAGAACACTTTTCATATTCAATGTTGTGATGCGCAATGTGCTCAAACAAAGGGAGCACATGTCATCAAGTCATGCTAGAACCATGCATGTATTATGCATGTGAGGTATGGTAAAGTTGGCCATTGTATAAGAAAAGAGCACATTGAGCCGAATTAAAGGGTCATCAGGATGAGGGTTGAATAGGTTCCAAGAAGTAAGGGAAAAAGAGGATGGAAAAACTAGAGCAACAATGGAACATGAACTTTTTAGGCAACTCTGTAAGTATTGATGTTGGTGCACCAAGTATAGAGTGCTTATATGTAGGCAACCATAGTAGGTGTTCCATTATTGTGCTTTTTAGAAATAGTAAATTTTGTTGGGTTATGGTGCAAAGGCATCAATCAATGTATATATGTCTTCTCTCTTTATGTGTGTGTCTTGTAAGGATTTAAAGTCTACCATGAAAATATAAGTTTGCCACAACTTATCATGCAACTATGCAAGGTGTTATGCATCCATGATATACAATGTTGATAATCACCAAGTAATGGATTGTTAAAATGGAGACATTTTGATCATTTTCCTTTGCATATCATTTTCCCACATAATAAGCTAATACTCAATAAAAATTTAGACAAGTTAAGAGTCAATTATAATCCCAAGACATGAATTGTGTAATTTAAATTTTTTTTTCTTACATTAGGAATATACATTTGTAGCTTCACAATATGAGGTATCATGCAATTTGTTTGCAATATGGCACATATGAAATCTATCTATCTCGATAATTTGAGGCAATTGTCAAACCTTTGTTTAATGAAAGTATTGGATCGTTATTGTTTTTAGGGCATATAACTCTCTCTCTCTCTCTCTCTCTCTCTCTCTCTCTCTCTCTCTCTCTCTCTCTCTCTCTCTCTCTCTCTCTCTCTCTCTCTCTCTCTCTCTCTCTCTCTCTCTCTAACAAGGCATCCAAGCTCCCAAATCACATCCATATCAATGTTTAACTCATTCCAAAAAGATAGGAGATGGATTCCTACAATCATTAGCAAAGGCAAATAGATCGCCATGCAATAGGCAAAACATGGGAAAAGGTGAAGATATGAGAGCTCATTCATTTCTACTTGGAAGGGTAGAATCTAAAATTTCAAGCTTGGAGTAAATAAGAATAACATAAAAGAGATACTAGTGCAACATGTGTTTATGCATAGAGAGCTATATTTGAAACTGAAACTTTAAATATTCTAATGCATAGACAAATTGTAAGAATTTTATTCTTAAAGTTTTTCTTTTCTTGAACTTGGTTTAAGGTTTTCCATTATAACATTTGTTTGTTTATCTTGTAGATGTATATCCCTATGATATTAAGGAATGGCAACTGGTTGAGTCTATTATTGAGGTTATTGATGCGATGCATGGTTTGATTGGAGAAGAAATGTACAAAGGTACAAAGAAGATAGAGCTTACAGAAAATGGAATATTCTTTTATGACCATTCTTATATTGTCCCCATTCAGCACAGCCAATGGAGATCAATATATCCCCTTCATTTGCCCAATTTTTCAAGCTTTGAGTGGCCTTTGCTAAGTCCAGCTACTAGTGAGGGCTATAGATGTAAAATATTTTCTAAGATATAGAGATCATTAAAACCTAACATCTCAAGTAGGCTAAGCAAAGTCGCTTTGTTCATGCCTATTAATATATTTGTTGATTTCTTTTCTAATGTTGAGATAAAAAGATCAAAGGCCATGCTTTAATCAATGAAGAGACTAATGTATGATCATGTAAGATAGATCAAAACTCTATAACTTGTAAATATATAATTGCTACTCAAAATTTCATCTTTAGCTTTTATTATAGTAGATGGCATTATGTTGGTGGCAGTCCGGTTACTTTAGACCAAAATCTTGATCATTTTAGCAAATATCCTATAGTAGATCTTGATGTTGGTTCAATGAGGACATTATTGCAATCCTAAAGGTTAGATCATCATTGTACGCTACATCAAGTGAGTATGGATTTACAAAATGAAGATATTGAACTACCATGCTCATTTGTGTTCCAACTTAAATAACAAACGAGTAAGTTTTTATATCATATTATATCCACTTAAATATATATCGGATTCTACTTCTTGATTAATAAACATTTGTAACATATTTTTTACAGATATCAATAAGGAAAGAGAAGAATATACAATGCAAGGATATTGATAAAAAGATATCTTTACTATCAATAGAAAATACATGTACAAATTTTGTGGTAAATTTATGTCAACCATCTCCATGACTTATACACACAAGGGCTTACAAGCAATGAGGCAAAGCTACTTCTTTTTTGAGAACTTTTCTTAAGAGAAAGGACCTTCTTTCTAGGAGTCCTTTTGCCTTTCTTTGATGCTTTGCTTATCTTGGGTGTTGAAGGTATAACTTCACCTGCTACAGTTACATGCACCTCCTCTCCTTCAATGTCCAAGCCCCAACTATTTTCCATTCTTGCCAGCTACATACAATTGATCATTATGTACTTCATGACCTTTGCTCTTGTATACCAAACATGCTCACCTGTATAGCAATCCCTTGTAAACTGTCATACATTTGTAAGAAAATATTTTTAGTTCATTGTTACTTTTTACAATGGAATATATTATTATCATCAATGGACTATTTTGCAACAAATCTCTATCTTAAATTTTAGTATATTTCACATTACCTTTATAATTTTATATTTGTTGAGATAAATAAACTTAACTAATCTTCTGGTATTTGTAATTACTCTCCAGTCACAAGAGTGACTATCATCATGATGAGAACACTGCAATCAACAATGTAAAATAAAACTATGAAACTTGTTTATGGTATTTTATCGAATAAATTTTCTTATTATGTTTCAACCATTCAAATCAAGACCTTACCACAACTAGTCTATATTAAATTATTGCAAGTAAATCAGAAGGCATGGGAGGCTTTTTCTCTAGCACTTCAATCAATCTTATTACAACTCTATATCAAAAATACAATAAAATTTAGGGTAATTATAAAAAAATATTAAAACATCAAGGAGACCTTGGATTATATAACTTACAACTTGACATTTCCATGGCTTCCTTTCATAGAATTGATGAGGAAACATTGCCTCTCCACATAGTCTATTCCAATTAGGCTCCGATGAGAACTGAAAACAATCATATTTTGATAATTTAGCAAAACAAAATCTAACTTTTTTTTACAAAATATCAAATTACTTACTTTTCATTGTATGGAATTAGAAGAACCTCCAAAGTTTCAAAGTCAATTGGATTGAACCAATGATCAAATGCACTTGCATCAAGCTCACTCCTCATATAGTATGAGGTAGATGAATCAAGAACCTCAATTTTTTGTTGTATATCAAAGAGGAGCTCGTGCATTACACACCTAATAAAGGAATGGACACAGTGAGCATCAACATGAAAGCCTGTTGCTAAAAAAATTATAGTGAGTAAAAGCAAATATTGGTATATTATACCTCATCCCAGCAAGAAGAATAGAGTTATTTACTTCTCGCATTTTATTCTTGAGGATTTGAACATAGTCAATGTCAAAAAATACTATATCAGATCTTTTGTTAATATCATTAGGTGAAAAGCAATAGACATTAAAGCCCTTAGGGTCAGCCCTTTTAAGAAGAGTAGATACCTCTTCTTCAAAAGATGGGAGTTGCTCTACTTCCTTTTCTTATTGCCTTCTTCCTTTTATACTCCCTTCATTTATCTACCTACTCTTTTGTGGCCTTTTCCTCTTTCTCATGTAGTCTTGTGTCCTTTTCATGGGTAACATCTTCAACCTTAGAACCTAGATCACCTTTCTTTTTCTGTATGGAGGCACATTTAAAACATTGAAAGCCTTGACATCAAATTATCATGTCTTTGTCCATAAGTGTAAGGATATGTACATGAGTAACACAAATATAAGAATCTTTAAAAAACACAATCAAAAAATCTTGTGCAGCCTCCTGAATGCAATTGAGAGCTACCCTTGTCCATGTAAAACTATCAAGACTATGCTTGTCACAAATTTATCTTACAAGGCTTGGAAAAGGTAGTTTTGGAATTGCGTTATCCAAAGCCTTCATTACACTTCTAGTCTCCTTTAGACATCTAACATGCTATGAAAACTTTCTCCTTGGCTTTGATTTCCCTATAAGTTTGGAAGTTTTGGAGGACTAATGGATTTTTGAAGCAAGATCTCTAGGATCAACTTTCTGCTTTCTTGTAGTACCCTTAGTTCTAGCCATTTGAAATCTCCAGAAAAAACAAAAAAAACTCAAATTTAGGACTCATCCCCAAATCTTTAATATAATGTCATTCACTTAGTCAAAGTTGTGCTATCCTTCTAGCTTGAATTTCTGTCAAACAATGCAGTCCTCTGATGTATGAAACGTAACCTGAGACTTCTAGATAAAGGAGATGTATGCCTTTTCACATTTCATACGTCAATTTTTTGGAAAAATTTTGGTTAGATTCGGAGAAATTTTGGAAACAAATTCACTAGCAATTCAAATATGATTTTTCTATTGTATTAGCCAGGATCTTTCAAATTTCTAGTTCTTTGAACACAGAAGCATGGTAACCAATACATTTAGTTACCAAAACTAATCTTGGCTATGAGTTCAAGAACAAAAGGACCTGATAAAATTAGGAAATTTTAATCAATTGTAGAGTAGTACAAGATTGGGCCAAAGACCTTCAAATCTTTGATACATTGTCAATTTTAATCACTTAGTGGTAGACTTAACAGTAGATCCCCTCTCGGTGTATGAAACATGAGATGGCTACTCTCCATGGGGAAGAGCTATGTCTTATCATGTTTCGTTTGTCAAACTTTTTTGGGAAATTCGGAGAAGATTTTGAAGAAAATTTGACAATAATTTTTGAAAATAATATCGTTATTAAGCTAGCTAATATTTTTATTAAAAAGTACAATTTTTGAGAGTTTAGCATGTTGTATGATGGGTGATGAAATCTTACCCTGTGTGTGGTGGGTGCTAAACAATTTTTGGCTATGACGAAGTTTCCTCGTGTGTATAGTTAACTTGACATGTGCGGTGCATAGACCATTGTTGCCTCGAAACTTGTGCCACATGTCACTGATGTTTTTGGACATGATGGCACTTTTATGGCATCGCTTTTCAAGTATAAAAGAGAATTTTTAGCCTTTTCTTTTTCACTTAAATACAACTCTTCTGAATGAGTACATGGTACTTTCTAAACAAATGCATGGTGACCGTTGACACATATATACAAGAACTCAGGCTCGTGTTTATGTAAATTTTTCTTCCAAGCATTTTGTTTTCTCTACCACAACCATATCCTTTATGCATTGCCAGCCAAAAGTATGCGTATTCCTAACAAAGTCCTATTATTCTCGAGAAGCAATACAATTTCTAGGTAACAAACTTATATTTGTCATTGTTTTTTTGTAATCCTTGAAAAATAGTTGAATGAGTATTTCAAGGAATTAAAGATGATTAAATCCATTCTTTTTTCATCTAAAACGATTGATTGCCATATGAACATGATATTGTCAACCTGCAAAAGGTTTTCAAAATCCGTTTTTGCATTTCATAAGTCCTCCAACTAGAATAATGTCTGCTCGATGAAACATGAAATTTCATGCGTGCTATACTTCCCAAAGAGTCAATTCGCGTTTCATGAGACACTGCTATTTTGTTTTTTCCAATTTAACATGTATGCTATGTTATCCAAGCATTTCTAAATGTAGAGTATGATATATGGATCTAGACATGCAAGATGAATGAAATAAATTGTCATTGTGGCCCATTGTTCTGTGTTTGTTGGTCTAAGAGGAGGAAGAGAACATTGAAGCCTTGTTCAAGTTTTCTTAGTGAGCATGTCATACATAGCTTAGATCAATTTTTTGGATGTGAGAAAATGTGGACTGGTATATTTATATCTCTAAAATTGTCTTATTGTTTTTAAGATTTGGTTCTATGAGTAATCAGGATGACTAAAATGAAGTTTTCTCTGGAGGGAATGGAGAAAGAGGATCTAGAGGATACCTATGATGAGAAGCTCTTTGATTTCCTCCATGCAACTGTTAATTCATCCATATTTGTTTACATTAAATATATGTTTAATGTTCCCTTTGATTTGCAAGAGCTCTTGAATTATCTTAAAGAAAAATTGAAGGATTATAGGGAGTTTTATAATAGACATGTGGAAGGCCTAGAGATTGAGGGATTTGTCCATTGCAATGATGTAGTGGAATCTACCAATGCTACTAGAACAACTTTGCGAAAGGTTTAGCCTTATTGATGAGGAATTCAAAAAGTGGGAAGTAGATTGCCTTTTCATCGAAATCAACATCAATGTCTTCTTGTACACATAAGGATGTTAGATTTCTCATATATATTCAATATATGGATAGTTGTTCTTTAAATACAATATAAGAGAAGAAGATAGAGGATATTGCAAGCAAAGATAAAGAGGTTGAAGTTGGGGGGGAAATGTTTCAAGAGGTTGTTGAGAACCAATTAGTGCAGGGATTTGATGTTGCTTTGTTTAAAAGTGAGAACATTACAATTGTGAAAGAAAAGGAGATAGAATTGAGTGCAAAGATTGAAACAAGTCCTCTTGAATGTGTCCCAACATTTCCCAATTACCTCATCAACAAAAAGAGATATGTATTGCTAAATTATATTCAACACCTTTTTTATCTCAGAGAAGATTACTAACACCTTTTTTATCT
Source organism: Lygodium microphyllum (assembly GCF_053477565.2). Lineage (NCBI taxonomy): Eukaryota > Viridiplantae > Streptophyta > Polypodiopsida > Schizaeales > Lygodiaceae > Lygodium > Lygodium microphyllum. The sequence goes on from NC_141153.1 coordinate 72,196,883, forward strand.
CAGAGAAGATTACTCCTTGGCAATCCTTGCAACATGGGGTCAAAATTGTAAGAAATTTATAGGTTATGAACAAGAATTGCTAGCAAGTCTTAATGTTGAGGAAAAGAATTTTCAAGACAACTCTATAGCCTTTCATTCATGTATTAATCGGATCATGGAATATGAAAAAGGTGTGAAAGTACATGGATCTAGAGCATGGCAATTAGTTATGGTAGATGAAAGGAGAAGAGTAAGCTCATGATGGAGAAGACAAAGACATTGTTTGTTACACAAGTGAATTAGGTTCCAAGATTGAGACTTGGACTCATAAACACAATCTTGTGTATATGGACAATGACACTGACACTTTACTGATAAGAAAAGAGTACTATCATTGCATTAAGAAAAGGAAGCAAGTACAATGCTTTACAGGAAAGTAGGAAACTGCAGTAGGCACCACTGTGCATATGGGATAGGTAAGCATGCATGTCCTTGGCCCTGAAGCTCCATACAAAGAGGCTGTCAGTGAGTGTGATTGCTGAATCTCAACACCCCTCCTCAATCACAACTAGAAAGGCACAAAGTGTGTAGAGGCTATAATGAGAACCACCTGCAAAGTGTGGGCACACCACAAACATGGTAGACACCAGAGGCTGTCACAGAAAAGGCTAAGTGTGGGCACCAAAACATGATGGACATCCAGAGGCTGTAACAGGGGCCTCACAAAGTGTACAGGGACTGTAATGCCAAGTTGCATGAGGAGTTTACAAAGCTTATGGCAGGAAGCATTAGGGCAAGGAAATACAAGGCTTTTAAAACAATCTATCACAGTAATGAGAGTAGAAGGACTGATGAGGCTTATCCTTCCGATCCTGGTGGTCTTCATCTTCATCTTCTTCTTCTTCTTTTGGTCCATGGTCTTCTTCTTCTTTCACAGCTGCAAGATAGACCTTTTGGAACCTCTTTCTAGCATAACAAAACTTCTCAGTGTGTCCAGTCCTTTTGCAGAAGTCACAGAAGAACGGTTCCTTTTTACCTTTGTATCTGTTGTTGACATATAATATTTGTTCATCCTTTGAAGTGCTAGGCTCTTATTTGCTTTTAAGTTTCTTTTCTTCCTCTACAGAGAGGCTTTAATATCAACAAGTTGAGGATCAGGCATATTGGTTAGAGTGATTGATACATTATCATAGGCAGGAGGCAGACTTTTTAACAAGACACCAATACAAACATCTTCATCCATTTTTAGCTTTATCCCTACAAGTTGAGTAAGCAGGCTTTCCATGTAGTTTAGATGGGATGCCAGGGATGTATGAGGCTTCATATCAAGTCAGAAAAATTCAATCAATAGACCATACTTAGACGACTTTGACTGTGCACCAAATAAGGTATCCAATTTGTCCCAAGTGTCATGGGACGTGTCACAGGCATCCACATGATGGATGTAGCTGTCATCCAATTCCAGCTTAATGATGGCTTATGCCTTGTCATCATTCTTCTGCCAAGTAACTGCAAGGTCCGCATCCTAAGGTTTCTTCTCTTTGCCATTGGTAATGGCCCAAAGACCCTTCTTCATCAGAATGAGCTTAATGCGGGTTTGCCAGGTGTGAAACCCGACTCCCTTGAACCGAGCATTTGGAGAGTCTTTTCCCATGTTGGATGGCTGAAGCAGCAGCAAATCAGTACCAATTTCTCAGATTTCAGCAGCAGAAGAGTTGGTTGTGTCACAAGACACAAGTGCTAAGAGCACTAGATAGATGAGTGTCAATGGACACTATGTTTGTATCTTCTTCCTTGAGTCTTTCAAATCTGCAAAATTCTTTAAGATCTTCAAAATCCAAATCTTTCCCTCCCTGATTTGATGCTGGGAACTTCAGATTTAGTAGGCTTTAGCTTGGTTTAGTGGCAAGAGTGAGAAACTGAGAGAAAAAATGAGCTTGGGAGATTTTGGCTATGGTGGAATTAGGGTTTCTGAGATAGGGGCCTGATTTTTCGCAGATTGCAGGAGCTATACTTGATGATTTTCAAAACTTTTTTTATAGAAAGATAGCTTACTTCATGGGCTATCAAAGCCCCATGGAGATTGACCAGATCGTGGGCAGCTCGTCATGCACAAAGCAGAAAGACGCAGGTAGGTGCAATTTCGGATAGGAGGTGACGATTTCTGTAATGCTGATGTCAGGGCGCAGTAATGTTGGGCTTTAATGTGATGGAGAGTTGCGCCTAATGTTGGGGAACATCTTCCAAGAAGAGGTCATAAGCTAATTTGACCAGTAGAGGGAGATTTTAGCCCTATATCAGAGGTATGTCCAGGCTGGCTATGGTGGCCACACGACAGAAGCAAAGAAGAATGACAATGTTGGAGCTATAGGAGCCTAATGTCTGACTATCATGCAACAGAGGGAAGCACATGGAGTTTAGGAACAATCCTCCAGAAGGAAGCGTGTGGAGATATTGCTTTGTTTGGGAGATCCAAGGCCTCAAAAGCAGGTAGGTGCAAGTTTGGTTGTGGCTGCCAAACAGGGCAGTGAGAAAAAAGAGTAGAAGATGAAGTCTTGAGCTAGACTGAGAGCTAGATGAAAGTGAAATAGAGCTGAAGGAGTAGTGCCATGCCCGTCTGTGCTCTGATACCATGTGAAAGTACATGGATCTAGAGCATGGCAATTAGTTATGGTGGATGAAAGGAGAAGAGTAAGCTCATGATGGAGAAGACAAAGACATTATTTGTTACACAAGTGAATTAGGTTCCAAGATTGAGACTTGGACTCATAAACACAATCTTGTGTGGACAATGACACTGACACTTTACTGATAAGAAAAGAGTACTATCATTGCATTAAGAAAAGGAAGCAAGTACAATGCTTTATAGGAAAGTAGGAAACTACAGTAGGCACCACTGTGCATATGGAATAGGTAAGCCTGCATGTCCTTGGCCCTGAAGCTCCATACAAAGAGGCTGTCAGTGAGTGTGATTGCTGAATCTCAACAAAAGGGGGGGGGAGGGAGGGGGGGCCCTACCTACAAAGGAAGAGTTCTTACAAATCCAGCAAAGACTTGGAAAGGATGACATGGGGTATGAAGAGAAATTGAAGTCTCCATTAGAGGAGAAATCAAAAAGTTCAATAAATATTTATGATGATAGTCTTCTTGAAGAAGATGAAAACCCTAAGGTATGGAAGATAATTCTAAGATATCCATTGTGGTTTATATTAGAGTAGGTTATGTATTATAAAGAAATATTATTGGATATTTATCTATGGATATCTTACACTATTGTGGTTTATTGTACAGATAGAAATTGAAGATACATGCAAATTTCTTGGAAGAGCCAAGGGCTTAAGGCCATTGAAGCTTTGGCAAAAGTCAAGGCCTTGGTCATTATATTCAAAGCTTAAATAATCAAATAGTTGCAATTTATCATAGCAAGTTGTCAAGCTCTCCAAGCTTGCCAATGATGGCTTTGAAAGCTATCTGCAAGGCGATTTGATCCCAAGTTTTCAATAGAGGATCAGATAAGATAATTTTGGTTGAGAAGGAAGAAGCTATAATAGTTTTTGGCTTCATGCCTGGATATAGTGGATCTAGGACAAGATACTTTAGAGTTCTTGGCTCTTATTTGCTCTCCCATGCAGGAGATGCCAAGAATTTGAAGCTCCTTCTTGTCTATAGGAGACAAGAGTTCCTAAAAAGTAGAGGTCTCATTGAGTGGGATGAAACAAAAGATTCCTCTAGAGGACCTAGTGAGTTGCTTAAAACTAGAGACTCTTCTGCAAACAATAGAGTCAAAGACTAAAAGATGTCAAGGATTTCTTGAAACCCTTATTTTTCCATCTCTTTGTCTAGTTTGTAACCATTTTGAAAATTTTTGCTTTGCACAAGAGTTTAAATATCCCTCTTTTTTTCTTTGGGTGACAGTTTGTATAATCCTTACCAAAGAGGATGTATTACCATGATGCAGTTGTGCCTTTGAGCTTGAATTTGTGCCAAATTTGTACATAAAACCATTGGAAGACCTCTAATAAATTGTTTGCTTTGTATCTTCCACCTCCATGTCTTGTGTGTCTAAAGTATTTTGTTCTTGCTTGATAATGTGATTTTTCCATACCTTGGGTTGACGAGAGAGATAGAGATCTATATTTCTTGATAAAATATGGAGCATGGTTGCATAAAATATGTTGCATAGTTAACAAATAAAGAAAGTAAATTGAAAAACCTTATATGAGTCAGATAGTAAAGAGACATACATATGCAAACTTCTTGCCATATAGTGAGTGAAGTGTTGATTACCCTAGGCTTCTATCATTGCCTTTTTAAAAAGGTTCAATTGGTTTTTGAAGTCTTTGAGATTATCATCATTCCATTTAGTTTTATCACAAAAAAAGAATACTTTGTCTAGTGTTTCCCAAACATTGGCTTTTCTAATCCGAGCTTATCCATTATCAATATGATCCTTAACTGCATTATATAGGGACTTTCACTTATTATATTTAATAGTTAAGCCACCATTCATAGAGTTTATCTTACCAAGTTTCCCATGAAAGCCTGGGAATCTTCTAGCCTTTACTCCACTAATAGATGACTTTTTGGGGACACAATTGCCAATTTTAGAATTTTGAAGATTTGGTTCAACAACAATATTACCACCATGCAGAGAAATTGTATATAAGACTTTTTCAATCTTTGTTATATCATATGTTCTAGCTAATAATGGCTTCAACTTCCATGAAAATCCTATATAAAGATGAACAAGCTTTTTAATTATCCTGCAAAGTGCATGAAGCGTATAGATATGGGCATTCACTAAAGGAATATCTATGATTGGCTTAACTGTGGATCCTTGTTGTGCCTAAAGGGAGCCGTATTCCAATTGCTTGAGTTCAACTCTATGGCTAGGAACATGCAATATAGGCAAGGAGATTTAGAGTTGGCTCCCTTTGATATGTTGTACATACATTTGAGTATCTTTAAGTCACCAGCTATGTGCCACTCAATCTTATAGTTCCCAAATCCTTCAACAAATAGCTCTTTTCCTACTTGTTGTCTCTTAATAACATCAAGTATTGGTGTTTGATGAAAAACCCAATACAATGTATCAAAATCCTCGGTATCCACTTTGAATGCTCCTAGCCACTAGAGATTGTGTTTCGATTGAACACTAAATGACATTGAGTGATTGCATTGATATGATGAAAGTGCTCTATTCATCAAGATAATAAAGACCCTCTCTAGTTTTGTGCATTTTAGAATCTTACTTTCATTAAGTTTAACCACAAATCTAGCCACTCCTTGTGCCTCTTCTAGTGACAAGTCATAGAATCTTATCAGTAAACATTGTAGGGTGGGCAAGTCAAGGAAAATATTGTTAAATTCATTGAATACAACTTCCTTTTTCTTGCCCTTGAAGCTAGCCTTGATACGGAAAGGCTTACCTAGAATCTCTCTCACTTTGTTATTCGCTCTCTATCTATTAGTTCTAACCATAGATGGCCTTGGAAGTATGAAATTGCATACTTGTTCTTGCTTCATATTTGATTGTAAAAGCTAGAAAAGTTGTATATAAGCATCTCGACTGATACCAATAGAATCTAGTGTCTTTTGCACTAACTCTATATACAAAGAATGATCCTTTATAAATGACTCCAAGTATTGTTTCTTTGTCTTTTTTAATTTCTCCTTCTCCAAAATATCTTTTGAAATTACTGAAGGAAGAAGATGATAATAAAATTGAGATGCTTTTAAAGAATCTCTATCACTTGCATTTGGTTAAAGAAGAGACCTAAACAAAATCAACATCACAAATCAATATAATTAATTATAAACAAAGCCATATTTAATAGTTTTAAAGTGAAAAAAATATGCATTGCTGCTTGGATTCTTTTATGACAACCACCTCCTCCTCATTTGAGACTCTCAATATTTTTAAGAGCCTTTTTGTCGATTTTGAAGGCCTAAAATAGTTTGCTTTTCTTGATAAGATTTGATATGTTTTTCCAACAAATAAATCCTCTATTGACATCCCTCTAGCTTCTGCAACAACTCGTTGTTATGTTTTAATAAAAGATGGTTCTCCAATCTGAGGACATCCTTTCTGCAACTAAGTTAAGTATATAGCCTACAAATCCATTATAACCATCACCAATGAACCTCTTCAATGAAGAGCTATTATAGAAAGGCGGAGTGCTATTTTTGCTAGAATCTTTGGGATATAGTCTATCATCTAACCAAAGATCAAGTTTCTTATTTCTTTCAAACCTAAGTATATGTTTCATAGACTCTATAATAGTAATGGGTTTTGTTCTCTTCATTATTGGTTCATACTCACTATCCAGCTCAATATGAAGATGATAGAGAGGTCCTCTACTAGAGCTATAGAGATCATTGGATGATTGATCCATAGCTAAGGATGTGATTAGAAGATTGGATTGAAAAACTATGCGAATTAGAAACAAGAAGGAAAAGGAAGAAGAAACTAGTAAGGATGGGAAAGAAATAAGAGAGCGAGAATGGAGGGAAGTAATCAAATGTAGAACAAATTTCAAATTGAATATTAGTTTTTACTTTAATGAGGATGAGTAAGATATTCATTATGACAATCTTTGTCACCTTTATGGCAGGCCTAGATTTCTAAGTTTGATGTGACCAGAAGAATATCATGACAATGACTTATTAACAAATTTTTATATATTTACTAACCAAAATATAATTTTTAAAAAATATAAAATATTTTTATTTTCTAAAATATTTTTTCTCTCTAGGATCACTTACAGGGCATTTTCGAGACCTCAAAACTCCCCTAATGTGGATTGAACAATGTATTGGCAATGGGACATTAAAAACTTAGGTGTTTTTCCCTACCCAAAATTGATCATTCCTCATATGAGTGAGAGAGAATCTCTATCTCTCTCTTCCACTTCTAAGTCTCTCTTTCACATACACATATACACATATAGATAAAAAAACTTTAATACACACTTTACTCCATATATTCCCTTACATTAAACTAGAATGCATGTTCATGTTTCTACACACCCCTCTCATATATATGGGACATAATACATATACACTTATGTGTAAAACTAGCTAGCATGAGGAAAATGAAGATGCCATGCTACTATCCCATGATACTTATGTGTAAAACTAGCTAGCATGAGGGAAATGAAGATGCCATGCTACTATCCTATGATATATATGAACCACACAACTTTTCCATGCGGTAACCTCGCGGTAGCACGCAATAAATTTGCTCCCCTTACAATCTTGCTTCATGGCAGCTTCTCATGATAGCATGAAGTTGCCACAAAGTGGCATAGCATCCATCCAACACTACTTATGCTTATTTAAGATACATTAATTTAAGAGCACTTTACATGTGATTGACCAGCTAACACCAAGATAGCGTGTTCAAAAAAGGTGTGTATGTATGTATGTGTGTATGAGAGAGCAAGAGTGAGAGAGTGACTCTTGATTGCACTACTTGGTTATAGTTCTCTCTCACCCCTTCTCTCTCTTTGCCTTTTAGAAATTAAACATCTATAATATACTATTATTTTGGATGCGGATTTGGTAATAACTGAACAACCACAATGATTCCAAACCTGATACAAGCTCCAATACTAAATTCAAAATTTCCCCCAAGAATATAGTCCATAGTCTTAAATGCCTTTGTGAAACTCCCTCTCTCTCTCTCTCTCTCTCTCTCTCTCTCTCTCTCTCTCTCTCTCTCTCTCTCTCTCTCTCTCTCTCTCTCTCTCTCTCTCTATATATATATATATATATATATATATATATAAAATGAGAGATGGGGACTTGGATCCAGAGGGTAAGGTGAGAAACACCTACATGCTATGCAAGGTGATCCAAGTGGAGGAGCTAAAGGTGATGATAGGGCTTGCACGATTGTGGGGTATGAATCTACTATCTAGCATGGCCTTATCATAGTTGGAAGCTATCGACATGTTGCAATCTTGTATCATGGATTGCCACATAGGGCACAATGTTAACCCCAAGCCAAGAAGGTGGAAGAATGCCCAAGCCGAGAAGGCGGAAGAATGAATGAAAAAGCAGAAAGAAGATGGAAAAGGAGCAAAGACACGCAGGCGGCCTCTAAAGCTAAACCGGGGCCAAAAGCGTAATTTTAAATAAAATGCACCTCAAAAACTCCAAAAACTCTTGTAAAAGAGCGCCAGGCTCCCTCTTGTGCCACTTGTAAAAGAATAGACGGGTATAGGCTTAGGGCATGAAGCAAGAAGAGGGAATTAGAAAAAGGGACCTTGCCACAATGGCCGGTCATGTAAAAATTCTTCCTTATGTGTGCTCTTGAGAGAGGGAGTGTGAGAGTGTGAGGGAGTGAGTGTGTGAGAGTGAGGGATCAAGACGGTGAAGCTCTTCATCATCTCCTCTTCTCTTCTTCTCTTCTCTTCTCTTCTCTTCTCTTACGCGCGCGGCTATGGTGGATGGAGCTTGGAGATGGAGGAGGCTTGAGGATGCTTGAGCTAGCATCTAGGATCATGGAGCTACCGGTGTGTGCGAGAGAGAAGGCAACTCATATCGGCATCAAGGTAAGCTCACTACACTCGTAGGATCGACGGCGCGTCAGCTATGTGAGAGGTAGCCATTAGAGCTTGCTTGGAACGCTTGAAACAATAAGCGATCCGTGGATCTTGGCGGTTGAGCAAAAGCTCCCACATTTCGGTTCCGTTGCTGGGACCAATGGATTCAAGCTTGAGCACTTGCCCGCCCCGTATCGAGTATCGAAGTAAGGAATTCATCCCCGAAATGGAGCTTGAGATAGGTAGGAAGGTTGGGTGTTTTGATCTTTGAAACAAGTAAGTATTTTGGGTTAGTTTGTTTGTTTGACGATTGGAAAATAGGGAGGAATCATTTCAGTTTGTTGCTTTCAATTCTTGTTGCATTGCTTGGAATGATTGCCTGACTCGTGAGATTTGATCTAAATCGTCATCGCATTGCGTTCGGCCTGTCCAAGCGGGCCAAGTCCCAGACTTGGCCCTCGAACCCTGGCATTCGGCCTGCTCGACCTGGAAACCCTAATCGGCCCTCGGCCCATAGTCCCCTCGGCCCATCTAAGTGACGGCACTCGGCCCTTTGACCAACTCGACACTCGGCCCGAAGTCCACTCAGCCCCATTTACCAGTTCGACCCTCGTCCTAGGATCCGACTCGACCCTCGGCCCAAACCCTCAGCCCAACACTTGACTCAGCCCCCGTCCGAGTGGCGCCACTCAGACCTCGGCCCGCGAAAGACTTTTTGTACTCGGATCAGTGCGATTCGACCCGTTCGAGTCACCCACTCGGCCCCTTTAATTTGGACCAGTTGGGCCGAGTGCGTATTTGCCTCAACTTTTTAGAAATTTGACATGAGCCTGTTGGAGCTCAGCAGCACAAACTGTCACAAGTACTCCTAACGCTCAAAACTTGGTTCAGGCATGCAGAATAGACGAAATGGTAAGGAGTAGCCGCTTAGCAGTTTGAGTGGGCTGTTGCGATGCCTAGAAACCCAGAGACCTAGAGGCAACCCGCTGAGCCATAAAACCCTGATTGGACCCAAAAACGGCAAGGCAACATGACCAAAAAGCACTAAATCCCATCTAGACGGCCAGAGAATTGATCGACAAAGCCTATCAGGCCCAAAACGAAGCGAGGGTGCGTAAGACACTTAGAGGCTGTTTGTCGCACTCACCTTGAATTTCCACACTTGAAGTGCACTTAAGGAAAACTGAAAGCCTGATTGAGCACAAGTGCACCAGAAAGAACACACGCACTGAGTGGAGATAAATTGAGGACTGTATTTAATAAGTCAAGGAACTCACTCAGGTAAGCCACTCTAGGAGAGAACCCACAGACAGAGACAAACCATCAACACGCAAAGTAAGACCAAGCAAGCGGTGCAAACGAAGGGGATTTGACAAACCTACTCAACCTGATCGATAGCTTGGCAAAGCACGAGAACTCGACTATGGCAAAGAAAAGCTCAAACTACAGGTCTAATGAGGAACTCAACTTAGGTGTCTTCCCAGAGATTATTCAGCAACCGGTCAACAACTACGATGCACACGCCTGGTATGAGCACCGCGGTCGGACAGCAAATGCTATCATCACAGACTTAGAAGAAGAGAGAAAGCTAGCTCACACGGCGTTGCATAGCATAGCCGCATACAATAGAGACCAGCAGGCCAGGAGTCAAAGGCAAAGCACGGAGTTGCGTGAGGTGCAACGAGTGCTGAACTTAGCCGGCAAGCAGAAACCAAACGGATCACGAGAGAGCCCTAGAAGGAGACTTAACGCTGAGCGAGCTTCTTATGAAGCAATTGTTAGACAACACCGTAGCAGAGCAAAGTGCTGCAGCATTGGCAACCTCACTACTGGCAAGGTTAGGAGCAATGGCTCTAAGAAATCTAAAATCCCAATAATCGCAAAGCAGCTTGACAAGTACCAACCCCATCACGACCCATACAGCTTTGTAGAGCAGTTTGAGCAAGTCTGCGAAGCCAACGGCCTCAGCGACCTAACTCAGCGCTCTCAAGCATTTGGGCTCCACTTAGGTGACAAGGGCAGGACGTGGTATACAAGTTTAGACGCCGTAGAGTGAGCAAATTTCAATAGCCTCAAGAATCTCTTCATTAACAGATTTGCTGAGCCTGGATACTCCGACAATTTGTTAGTACGACTGATGAATGTCAAGCAAAAAGAGAAGGAGGACATTCATGATTACATAACCCACGTGAGGAGCCTCTTCAAGAGAATCCCTACAGGCGAACGACTGACTGAAAGAGCAGTTTCAACTATGTTCATCAGTTGAATTGGAAACAGGAACTGTATAAGGCTTTGGCAGCCAACTCGAGCTTGCAGCGAGATGTGCTAGCTAGGATTTTTGAGGAAGCTATCAAAGTTGATGATTAGCTGAAAGAGAGGAGCTCCAACTCAGAAGAAGCCATCTCACGAGGATTGCCTAGTCCCTATGTGACCCATCCAGCGAGTGATGCTCCATTCCACTACGTGGAAGAGCCAAATGAGAAAGAGACTTACTTATACCCTTATGTCTCTCACGACGATGAGGGCAACGTAGTCCTTATGGACAATTGACTAGTACCAATGATGGCATTGGGGAGGGGACGAGGTAGAGGCCTAGGAGGGCAAACGCAGGATCCAATCATCCTTTGGACTTGTGGTCATCCGGGTCATGTCTCATCACATTGCCTCGAGAGGGAGCAGCAGAACAGAGACAAAGTTGACCTAAGGTGCGTTGATTGTGGAATCACCCATCTCTTCGTCGATTGCCCAAAGCGCAAACCTTTCGCAAGTCCAGCCAACGTACCATCTGTTCCATTGGGGCTATTTGGTGTAGAGAACCTTGATGGGGAGACCACACCTATCCCATTGCGGGTCTCGACCCATGCCCAGACGAAGCAGGCCGGCATATCACTACCAGGACCCAGCAACCTCGATGCAGCCTCGATAGGGAAGAAGAGTCGCAGGCGAAGGAAGAAGAGGTTGGAGGCTAAGATCGCACTGAAAACTAAGAGTGCTACAACCCTATCTATTGGAAAGAAGGTCACGGAGGTAGAAACTTCGATCCCCCAAGACGACCGAAAAGGGAAGTGCCAAGGTAGGGGAGTACCCGCATCTGAAGCGCCAACTCGAGGCCATAGAGAAAGTGAAGGACTGGGTGAAAGAGGCCCAAGAGCACTTAAGGGATGCTGAGCCCATCCTAGAGGATGAGATCGATGATCTCACCAGCATGAACACGGTGGTCTCACCCCCTCGACCAAAGTCAGGAGATGTAACCACACCGCAGGCAGCACCCCTTAGGTCAAGCCTTGATGTCGTAGGCCCACAAATCAGTCTCACGGCCGTTGGCCAGGACAATCCGAGTTAGGAGAGGGACAAGCAACCGATAGCCTCCTTACCACGCTAGTGACCACCCCTATGACGTTAAGCCTAGGAGACCTGCTTAAGCAGCATCCCACCCTATGGCAAGACCTCAAGCAGTGGGTTGAGGGGTCACGAGAACAAGCTGCAGATCTGCTGATCATGATGCAGAAGCACAAATACCAAGTCTAACGCTGCACTTTGTGCCAAATCCTTGACGTTAATGCTTTATGGGAAGGCACCAAGATGCATGCAGTGTTACATGTCCTAGCCTTAGGCGACACAACGAGAAAGGGGATCATAGACATAGGAGCCGGGGTTAGTGTGCTGAGCCACGGAGTACTAAAGACCTGGGGAAACCCACTTGTTGAGATCGCTTGGTTTAATGTCACATTGGCAAACGGCATGAGATTGAAGCCATTCGGGGTACTTAAAAACTGGCCAATGAAAATCGCAAGTGTCCAGTTCTCTGTCGACTTTATAGTCATGAAGGGGGTGGACTACGATATCCTGTTGGGCTGACCCTGGATGCGCAATGCCAGGGTTATCGAAGATTGGGGTAACGGCTTGATCTTCTTAGGCAACAAGACAAAAGCTATGAGGGTAGAGATGGACACTTGGAAGACCTCACCAGTCGACTAGGATGCCATCTTTGCGATGCTCAAGGGTGATGCTCAAGTCAAGAAGTCCTATGGATCCTTGACCAAGTATATCCCATGCCTAGAGGATGAGCGAGATTGGATGCATGTCCTTGCTACGGTCGATCTGCCATTCTCGGATCAAGAGGCGTATGAGCAAGCCATCAAGATGATGGGCACGACTGACGGCACGCCCTCTGTACCAGTTTGCATGATGGAAGGAACCCTTCTTGGGAGACCTAGGCCTATCACCTTCCAAGTGCCAAGCTACAAGAGAGAACTCTAGGAGGCTCTGGAATACTTAATAGACAAGTTGGCTGACAATTCAGCAGCAAACTTCAAACCACTCTAGGATCTCTTAGGCAAATCCAAGTGGCAATGGACTAGGGTGCATGACTTGAACCTTATGTACAAATGGGTCCTAGTCCCTGATCAACGACAAGAGATATACCAAGCCCTAGGAGACGATGAGTAGTCTGATGTAGAGGACTTTGATAACGAGTACAAAGACTGCCAATCCTTCAATGATGGAACTGAGGGTGAGATGCACACGGTAGAATACGACATTGAGGGACATGAAATAGAACAAATACGGGTGGACTCCAAGCCACAAAAGAGAAGTGTCTACAAGATGGAGCGAGGAATCATGCGCATGGATTGTGATCAAAACATGTAGGAGCCATAGACCTTGAGCAAGTAGGACTTACTCAACTAGGAGTGACACCGGTGCTTAGGGCAGAATCACCATTTGAATTGCGACCACCAAGGGAGACCCCCTCTTCTAGCGAATACGGCGAGTTTGACTCTGAGTCGGAGGTAAACCTAGATAGCGAGGCCGCCCAAGACCCAACGCACCAATGGGGACCTACCCGTCCACTTGAGGCGCAAACGATTAAAGCAGGAAAGGGCGAAACAATCCAGGGACACACGAACAGACGAACAACAAAAACCGCGGGACCTCCCTAGACAATTTACGAAATTCAAGAAAGGAGATAGGGTGGTGATCCTGTTGGGTGCCAAACGGCAAGGGCAAATGAGTGAACCAATCAAGGGACCAGCCAGGGTCAAGGAGGTAAACTTAGCCTAGGAAGGGGAGACACCCCGACCAGTCTTCATTGCCGATGACTTGACTGAGGAAGAAGAAACGAGTCTTGTTGCTCTCTTGCAAGAGTACGTAGACATATTCGCTTGGTCCCTGGAAGAGCTTAAAGGGTTAGACCCAAGTGTAGTGACTCATAATATACCCATGACACCAGATGCAGCGCCGGTGAAGCAGCGACCATACCCAATTAATCCAAAGCACGCTCATGCGGTCAAGGAAGAGATTAATAAGCTAATGAGAGCAGGATTCAATTATGAAATTGAGCACACGAACTGGGTATCACCCATAGTCATCATGATGAAGAAAAACGGAAAAATTAGAGTATGGGTCAATTACAAGAAGATTAACGCTGCTACTAAAAGGGACAATTATCCATTGCCGTACACCGAGCACATGCTTGAAAGAGTGGCGAGCAAGGAGGCCTACAATTTTTTGGATGGCTTCTCTTAGAATACAATCAGGTGCAATTGCATCCTGCCGACAGGCATAAGACTGCCTTTGCTACCAAGTGGGGCGTCTTTGCTTACGTAGTCATGCCTTTTGGGTTGACTAATGCCCCTGCCACCTTCCAACGTCTCATGTGCACCATATTTAAAGACATGCTTCATAGGGAGTTGAAAGTCTTTGTCAATGGCCTCTGCATTCACTCGACCTGGATGGAACACTTAAACAAACTCCAAGTAGTCTTTGAGCGGTGTCGCCTATATCGTCTCTCCTTGAACCCCTTGAAATGCCAGTTTTGGGTGAAGCATGGATGCATCCTCGGCCACATGGTGTTGAAGAACGGTATTGCCACTAACTTCTCGAAAGTCAGGGTTATTGTTGACCTTCCACCCCCAACCAACTACAAGGGAGTTCAATTCTTCTTAAGGCCATACGGGATACTATCGACGATTTGTGTTGAATTATGCATTGATAGCTAGACCTTTATACAAGCTGCTGATTGTCTTTGAATAGACTGAAGTATGCCAACAAGCATATGAAGAGTTGAAGAAGGCCCTAACCACAACGCCAATTCTACGAGCCCTAGATTGGACCATTACCTTCCATGTGCATTTCGATGCTTCTAAATTTGCTGTGGGGGCAGTGTTACGCCAACCTGGCGAGCACAACGTAGACTATCCAGTGAGCTTTGCTAGCAGACGACTCACTGAGATGGAAATGAACTACTCGATGACAGAAAGAGAGGGCTTGGCCATGGTGTTTGCTATAAAGAAGTTCCGACACTATCTATTGGCTATACCCTTTACCTTCTTTGTGGACCATCAAGCCTTGCTATACATAGTGAATAAACCTTGCGCTACAGGACGCATAGCTCCGTGGCTCCTTTTGCTTTTGGAGTTTGACTTCTTCGTCGTTGTACGGAAGGGAAAACAGCACTACATGGCTGATCATATGTCACGCATCCCCACTGGAGAAGCCGCTGGAGAAGGCATTACCAATTAATTGCCACACGGCCACCTCTTTAACCTCTCCAACAAGAGAGATTTATTCAAGGTCGATCTAATGTCATATTGCACAGATGACATAGTCCAAGTGCTTGAGCACAGACTGTCTGAATGATCGATAGAGAAGCCAAGGCTGAGGCGACTTATTCTCAAAATCCAACCCTACCAGTTGATAGCAGGCCAGCTGTATTGCTTAGGGCAAGATGGATTGTTGTGCAAATGCATGTGCGAACATGAGATTCACAATGTGCTCTCAAAGGCACATAGTGGAATTACTGATGGACACTTTAGCAAAGACACGACGGCCCGCAAGGTGTTGCAGTCTCAACTATGGTGGCCAACATTGTTCCGTGATGCCGCATGAATTGTTAAGCATTGTGACGAGTGTCAGGGGACGAAGATCCTAATTCGCAAGGACCAAATGGAGTTGACCCCAATCATTGCACAACAACCCTTCGAAAAACGGGGAATCGACTTCATAGGACCCATCAGCCCCGCTGCACAGTATTCACAGGCCAAATACATCATTGTGGCCACAGACTACCTAACGAAGTGAGCAGAGGCGAGAGCAGCATGAAAGAATGATGCTCGAACGACTGCCAAGTTCTTGTGGGAGTAGGTGATCTTACAATTAGAATGCCCCATCAAACTAGTCAGTGACCAGGGGACACACTTCATCAATGAAGTGATAGCGCATCTCCTATCCACCTTCCTAATTATCCATCGAAAATCCTCTCCATACTACCCTCAAGCAAACGGCCAGACAGAATCCACAAATAAGATTCTTGTCAATGTCCTAACCAAGGTAGTCTCGGCCTCACGCAGCGACTGGGATAATAAGCTGATGGTAGCCTTGTGGGCTTACCACACAGCTTATAAAACGGTTGTCGAACAGACCCCCTTTAGGTTGACCTACAGAACCGAAGCAATTCTCCCCGTAGAATTCTTTGTGCCTAGCCTGCGAATTGCACTTCAGGAGCGATGGGAAGGAAAGGAGGCATGGACACAATGCCTAGTTGAGCTCGAACACCTCTCGGAGACTCGCCTTCCAGCCACTCATGCACTCATATGTGAAAAGGCACGATGCAAGAGCCGGTTTGACAAGCATGTCAATCAATGCGACTTCGAACACAACAACTTAATGCTCCTATACTCAGTTAAGGGGCACAAGCAAAAAATGAAGTTTAGGGGTCTTGGACCTTTCAGAGTCCGTGCGATTAGCCGAACGGGCAACATGAAGCTCGAGACTCTAGTCGGTGAGGGAATAGGCTTCTTCAATGGCAGTCATGTCAAGAAATACTATCCTCCCATGCACCCTTTGCATGAGCCACCGATGTTGGAACCACCTGTCAAGGTACGAGTAGCCACCATCACCGAAATCGATGACAAGGATGAGGAAACCGTGGAGCCTGCATACCTGCACATCACAGTCACTGCCAAGCGAACATGCGTCTTCAATGCCTTAATTGACAAGGGAGTGGACTTCAATGTCTTAACTCATGATCATTGGATCCAACTTGGCAAACCACCACTACAACCCACTAACGCCAAATTAAACCCATATGGGGGCCATTCCTATGCACTTCTCGGCAAGTGCAGGACTACCGTTTCTATCGAGTCTGAGACTGTACCAATGATCTTTTACGTGGTGCCAAACGCCAAGGACGCAGGCATGGAGATGCTGCTAGGGCGAACCTTCAAGAAGCAAACTCGTTGCAACGTTGATTATGAGTTGCAGTGCATTCACCTTGCCATAGGCAACATCCACATTGATACAGCTTTCAGAATGACTTCCGGTAGAACTATTAGCAGCCAAATCTAAGGAGAATGGTAGTGCTCGGCCACCATCCACCACCTCTCTAGACCCGCTGCTTGTGGTAGCAAAAGCTAAGGCTCAACATCCTAGTTTTCAATGGAGGCCGAAACAGCCGCAACCACTGCCTAGGAGTCGTCGCACACAACCTCATAAGACCCGAAGCTCTAAACCTAGGACAACAAGGCACAGTTACAGAAATCGGTGCATGATCAGGCAAAGGTGGGTCCCTAAAGCCCTCCTGCACGCACAAGGCTACTATGAGGGGAATGCCTGGATATGGATCCCTAAAGCTCACACGGCCAAGGGCACCACTCGTACGCTACCCCCAAGCCTGATCACCCCCAGCCCCATAGAACCTCAAAACCATAAACCACAGTGCTCCCCAGGCCCACATCCATCAAGCTCATCCACACACATGCCCAAGAGAGTTGAACAAGCCTATCGGCCCGAACGACAGACATCGCCTCATGAGCCATCACCCGCCAGGGCCCATCTGACTACAATGATTTACTCTGATGGCAGCAGTCCATCAAAAGTAGTTGCCACTTCCCCAGCCCTAAGCCAGGAAGCCTCAACTACTTTTGATGGACTGCTGCCATCAGAACATCGCAACCTCAAGAACACCTACAACTACAACTATCCATTGTCAAAGGCTCTAGTGTTATCAAACCCCAACCACCAGCATGTCTTAAACCCTCCAATGAGCGGAAATTATTTTTGACACTGGCCTCAGATCTAGCCAAAGATACAGGGGATGATGTGGTTGATTGCATTAGATGGCTTGATGCCACCTTTAGAGAGCTAGCTCTGAGCTACGACCGCTTGGACTTAGGCTTGTTGCCCGAGCCTTTTGCAATCGAAGTTCGTACGATGCCTTGTTCTTGGGAAACGTTTGAACTTGCCTTCGCAAAGGCAGCAAACTCTACAGTTGTATTGCTCAACAGTGAGATCTCTAAAGAGCAAGCCCTCAAACAGCGCCTCATCACGTCATATGATCAACGAACCACTTCTGCCATCACCGACCAAGAAATTGCAGAATTATCCAAACTTGCTAAGACTAAATCCCCATTCATGCGGCACTGGTACACTCTTAGGTTGCAATGGGAAGTAGAAGGGTGCCGAGTCATGACAAACACCGAGCAGCGCCGTGCAATCAAAACAGCGGAGTACGACCCCACTTACATCGTGCCAACCTCGTATAGAGTGTTAACCATTCTTTACGATTGCCCCCTGGAAGAGCACATCAAGGGACACCCTTACCTCGATCGCCTACTAACTGAGGAAGAGCTACATATTGCTAGCTGTGTCACCTCCGTTGACTTTCTAACAAATGTTCTCACCTACATTGCACACATGGGCACTCGACCTTTTGACCTCAACCGCGCAGCTCAATTAGAGTACAACCCCGAGTTCTACACCTGGTTCCTGCGCCGGTAACTCCTAGGCCCATTGCAGAATGTCCTCAACCTCCAAAACCTTCAATCCTAGGAACGGTTCTTCTCGAGCTGGGAGGGGAAGGGGAGTGAGGTGAGTGAGGTGAATCAATCAAATTAAAACCAAGGGAAATCAATCAAAACACATAAACACGTAAACAACGAGCAAGGTAGGAAATGTCAAGAGAACTTTGAAATAAAGGGCAAAAAGTTAAAGCCGGAAGGGAGAGATTCTACATGGGATGGGATTTTATTTCTTTCATTCAATAAACATATAGAGTCTTTCTTTTTAAACTATGATTTTTATTTGCAAATTGTTAATGTGGAAGCACTGATGGAAACTTGGGATTATGACAGGAACAAAAGATGTCGCAGCAAGAGCACGCCCACTGACTACCATTCACGGAAGAGGAAAGAGTGCAATACAGTATCACTCTTGAGAGTTGCGCCTACAACCAACTTACGTTCCGAACCATTCACAATGTAGAGAGTGTGGTGGCCAAGGAAGAAGCGGCCAAGAGAGTTATTGAACAATGCAGCTTCACCAAGTACCTCGAAAAGTTTGCGCAAGAACCTGACCACACAAAGTGTGTGGAGTTTCTCAGGTCTTACGACCCTGACAATGAGTGTGGCATCGTCATGGTAGGAAGGGGAGAAAATGCCAAATAGGTATAGGTTCGCTTAACCCCTGCCTTGGTGGAGAAGGCGTTGGGACTAGAGCCAAAGATAGAGAAGAAGCAAAAGAGGGATGTGTACGCCATGCTGAAAATGGAAAAGGAGGACGTGCTAACTAACAATGGCATCAGCATCCAGGATATCCTTGATGCGGAAGCCAGATTGCAAGCAAAGCTGGTACACGCGCTCTTCTCTAGCCAGCGCTACAATGCCTTAATGCATTGAATCAGTGTGCCTGTGCTGGAGAATGTAGCAGCTCACACCCTACATGAAGTCGACTGGAATGGTTATGTGTGCAAAACCATCAACCAGGCAGCTAAAGAACTGGCTCTAGGAAGCACACCAGCAGGAGGAGAGTCCCCAGCTTCCAAGGCCATGGGAAGAAAGAAGGCCTGAATGGGCAGCACAGAACGAGAAATGGGTGAAGACACTGGCACGGCACCTCGCTTTGGTGAAGAAAGAAAAAATCCTTGCAGAAAGTAAAACAGCCGCCGCCCAGACAGCCTTCAGTGCCCAACAACAGGCCTTCATCAACACATTACTGGACACGACCTGCCCAAAGGGAAAGGGGTCATTGGAGGTGGTGCAGAAAAAACTGAGCATCGCACGCAGAGCCTTGCAATGCAGGGCTACAGATGCCACCCCAACCTATGAAGGTTAGGCTAAGCTTAGAAGAGCAACGGAAGTACACACTGGGCTTTGAAGAAGGAGCGTAACTAGAAGACCAGCAGGGAGAGGAGGCTGACCTTGAATTCGTTATGGGGAGAATCAAAGAAGAGGTAATCCCACAACCCCCCTCGCTACATGCCCAAGAATAGCAACAAATTGATCCACCCACGAAAAGACAAGCTGCACTAAGGGATAGATGGAGAAAATTAGTTGAAGAAACCAAGAAGCAGTTAAGAGCCAAACCGGTAGTGCAGCCGTCCGCACCCCTCCCATCATGCCCCAATGGCCTCCCTGTTGGATTCCACGTGGAGCTGGTGATTTGGGAATGGCAAGAAAAAGAAAAAGACCCATTCACCTTCAGCTTCCTCATGCCTAACAACCTGCGGAGGGTCCTACCGATCAAGGTGATGGAGGAGGTGATCGCGACTGGCGGCCGACTGGGACAGAAATGGCTAGAAGAAAGGAAGAGGACTCCCACTCTGTGCGGAAGGGAAGAAGTAGAGTTTTGTCAAGACAATGTGTTCGAAATACCACATACTGTGCATGGCTACAACTGCCAACCCCTATGGAGGAGGCAAGTGTGCGATATTAGCATGCTCGCCTGGATGGCTTTTTGTAACACCCTACCCTATGAGAGGAACGACCCCACATTCATGGTGTATCCTCATAGGGTAGGTGTGAATTTTGTTGCCACCCTCCATGGGCGTCATGATTTCCCCATCATCTACAACTCCAATGCCGCCTCCTTTAAACATGCCCTCCTTTTTTACTCGGGAATCCTAAATGATTCCATGATGCGTTTTCTCGTGGACTTCTCTTCATGCCCCGATCCAGCCTTTATAACTACCTATAATTATCTTAGGTTACTTAAGCTACTACTCAAGCAGGACCCGACCCCCCAAGAGCATGGCTTGCCTCCCCTCTTTTTTGACCCTAACGCCATTGACAGTTGTGCCATGGCACGTTTAATGACGAGAGCTAGCCTTCTCCCCTCCTTTTGCCTAGCTCTCCTAGAGGATATGAATGATAGCCAGTTTACTAGGTGCAACCATCCCTTCCTCTCCACCACCTCTCTCCATGTCCGCATGAACCTCAAAGGGTACATGCAAAGCCATCAATTTTTAAGCAAATCCATCTGACCCCCTTCTCCACCTAAATCAAACGAGGAAGATTAGGTACAGGTTGTCGTTCTACTAGTGTAATACTACTCCAAAAAAAAAAAAAACAGAGAAAAAGAAAAAGAAAAAGCATCCAAGGAAGAGCAAGTGGAACATTACACATGGAATGGATAAAATAACTCACTTACAGAAGCACTTAGCACCACATAAAGCACGATCACTGCACCTAGGGATCCTCAAGTTAAGGGTCCCTGGTGGCTTCGGTCGGTCGGCTCCGCCCCTAACCCCCTAGCCCTTTTTGCTCCCCCACTTCACACTTAGGGCTATCAAAAGGGCAAGACATACCTAGGGAGGTCACACTCGCCTATGGTTAGACCTGTCACCCTAAGCTACTCGCACTGCACCTCTTGCACGAATGGGGCCCCCAAGCGGGGTATATCACCCAAGCGAGGGATATCACCCAGGCTACCCTATGGTTAGACCCAACTCCCCATTCCACCAGCACGGGCACAATGCACTACACAATAAGCTAGACACCCCCCCCCCTTAGGTAGAGCACCACACCCTTTCCTTTCAAGCATCACAAAGGCGACCAACCAGCGACTTTGGAGGCCCCCATCAACCACTTGCTATCTGTTTGACTTCTCCAACAAACCTTATTACCAAGCTTCCACGAGCACCCGAGTTTACACGTAGCCCTGCCCTTACACGACTACTTCGCCAACTGCCTCTTAAACACCAACAGTCGACAAGAGTGCCATGGGACTGGCACCCATCTTGGAGGGGGGTAATGTTAACCCCAAGCCAAGAAGGTGGAAGAATGAATGAAAAAGCGGAAAGAAGATGGAAAAGGAGCAAAGACACACAGGCGGCCTCTAAAGCTAAGCCTGGGCCAAAAGCATAATTTTAAATAAAAGATACCTCAAAAACTCCAAAAATTCTTGTAAAAGAGCGTCAGGCTCCCTCCTATGCCACTTGTAAAAGAATAGGCAGGTATAGGCTTAGGGCATGAAGCAAAAAGAGGGAATTAGAAAAAGGGACCTTGCCATAATGGCCGGTCATGTAAAAAGGGATAGACGCCCATGGGGTTTTAGGGTTTGTATATATAAAGTTCAAAAAGTGAATGGAAGCTCATTCTTTGGTGTGTGGCTAACAAGAGCTCTTCTCTCCTTCTCCTCTTCTTGCTTGTGTGTGCTCTTGAGAGAGGGAGTGTGAGAGTGTGAGGGAGTGAGTGTGTGAGAGTGAGGGATCAAGAGGGTGAAGCCCTTCACCATCTCCTCTTCTCTTCTTCTCTTCTCTTCTGTTCTCTTCTCTTGCGCGCGTGGCTATGGTGGATGGAGCTTGGAGATGGAGGAGACTTGAGGATGCTTGAGCTAGCATCTAGGATCGTGGAGCTACCCGTGTGTGCAAGAGAGAAGGCAACTCACATCGGCATCAAGGTAAGCTCACTACACTCGTAGGATCGACGGCGCGTCGACTATGTGAGAGGTAGCCATTAAAGCTCACTTGGAATGCTTGAAATAATAAGCGGTCCGTGGGTCTTGGCAGTTGAGCAAAAGCTTCCATACACAACTCATTTGAGGTGCCCTTGATGTCCATGGGCATTTTCATGTATCAAATGTTGCTAGCATGGATGCCGCTCTATGATAGGGTAGTGGTCCCAACCTTATAGCACGTGTGAGGCTTGTAGGTGGCATCATGACACTCCCTGTTGAGTTATAGTTCCTCTCTCTCTTTCTCCTACAATCTTCTCTCTCCTCTTAGTCCCCTTCATTACAAGTGGTATCAGAGCATAGGTCTTTGATCCATTCTTCTTTCCTTTTTCTTTGTATCTAGTCTCATTTTCACTCCAAAAATTCTATTTCAAATAGGAACTACAAGTACATGACATGGACTTTGACTAGAAGGATAGATCATCACTCAATTCTAGGCATTTTTGACAGTCATTTTGAAGAAAGAGGCCTACTGGACTTAATGGAAAACTTACGTCAAGGTTACTTTTGAAAATATGCCTATCCTTTGCTCTTTCCAAGCATTCTTTTGATCTTCATCTATCTTGAGGAATGGTTTATAGGAGGACCTTCCTTGTATCAATTATGCAACATCAAGCACCATTTTGTGTAGTGTTCAACAAGTTCTTCTTCAAGTTTCATGGAGGAAAATTACACCAACTACTTCTTCACTTACGCTAAAGCATCAAGCTATTGTAGAGCAATATTCTATGCTTTATAAGAGGAGCACATATTGTGATGCTAAACATCACGACAAGTATGTGCATCTATTTTGAAGCAAGCCAACACAACCTTGGAGCTTCTCAATCTAGTACTACCACACTTGAACTATTGTCCTTTAAGCATCTTGTAAAATAATTGGGTAGGGTTAGCACAAAGATGGTAGTGCATGAAGGGGAATAAGCTGAGGGTTACAATTTGAAGCTACCTACCTTACCAATGTTATCCAAAATGAAGTTTCTTTTCAAAAGTCAGACATGACTACTCAAAATACAATGTCTCAATGCTTAGGGAACATGCAAAAAACTATCCAACAAATGATGCTGATCCCTCTAGATTTACAAAATGATGTTAAAGATAGTGAAAGATTGCCTCATGTACCAATAAAATAGGCTCCTATTGAAGTCGCTATTGGAAATACACAAATAGGTGATTGCCACACAGTAAAACACAAGTGATTATAACAACAACAAAGGTTTATTGATCAATTTGTTGTGTACAAAAAGGAAGGCAAGTAGCAAGACTACAGGTGGTCTCTTAGGATAATAAAGTTCTCATGCCCCTACTACTTTCTTGATAGCAAGATTGACTCCTTAGTTTGAGAATCATTTTATCAGTGCTAATTTGGAGTGATTTCTTTGATGTTCTCAATGTTTGAAAGGTTCTAAATGTTATAAAGGCATTGCAAGCATGTTGGGAGAAGTGCAATAGCAAGCCTAAGCATTATGCATATCTCTTAGGCCTTTTTCATGCAAAGAAAAAGCCATGATGTGGTACCATACAAGAGTCAATGGGAAAATGTTATATGGTGAAATGATTTAGAAGTAGTAATAATTAGTAGTTGTGGTGTAAGTCCACAACTCAATAGCCACAACATTGCACTGCATCTTATCCAAAAGGTAGTGATCTATAACATGACATAAGTCCTATCAATGCTTGTCAACTAAATAGTTGTGTGTTGTGCCATTGGACCCAAATGAAGCACTCCCACTCTTTTGACATGTGTATCTATAGGTTTGACTAACTCCTGAAGGTTGAAACATGCCAATTTCATAGGCAACCAGGCCATGCACAACTCCTCTTATCTTTGAAAGAGCTTGGGAGCTAAGGTGCATTTGGTCTATGTGATGGGATAACAATTTCAAACATTGAACTTATACTTCTTTTAAACTTTGAAAGAGCTTGGGAGTTGAGGTTCATTTGGTCTATGTGATGGCAAAACGATTTCAAACATTGAGCATGATCTTCTAAACTTCTTTGGATCCTTTGATAGTTTGGCTCGACAATTGCTCATGAAATCAGACAAGATGTTTGGTCATGTATCTCTAGCTTTTGCTCCTAGTGGAATTCCCTAGCTCTTTCTAAAAGAGGTGAGTACTATAAGATCTCCTTTGAAGAGATCAAACTTTTGCACATGCCCTTCATACATTGCTCCCCAAATCCATACTTAGGCTACATAGTCAACAAGATCTTCTCTCCTTTCTTCATTGTCTTGACTGCCTTACTAATGGTAGGATCAAATTACCTTGGATAGCATGCATGGAAGTTATTCTCATCTATTTGCTAGCATCATTTTCATTTTCAAAACCCTAGAGTACATATGACAACAAAGCATCAATTTTGACCAATTTCTAGCCTTATGGTTCACCTAGATCAAAGAAACATCAATAACCTTCCTTCTCATGATCATTCTTGACAAGTATGGACTTTATTTTCTCTCTTTTGTGGCATCTTCTTCTCCACTTATTTGGCCATGCTTGAGTCATCCTATGAGTAGTGGATGTATGCATACTTTGCATTGAAATACAACCTCACATCCTTCAAATCAATAAAAGGGAGGAGTGATTATTTAGCATTCTAGTGCTTCTACTACTCCACAACTCATTGAATACCTCTTTTCTACTCCACAAGCTCAAGATCAAGTAAGGATTGAAAACCTCTCTTCATCCTTTAGTGACAAGTGCTATATGTCAATCAACCCTGCTCCGAGAACTATTTGACCTATTTGGGTTGATAGCAGGGTTTTGATAAATTGCAAAGGAAGAACCCTTTCAATATGATTCGTTATTTGCCTATGGTCTGTTGATGATGCTGATGGAGATGCTACAAAAGATGGCATCGTTACTTGAGAATTGATTAAGTTCTCTTCTCTCACTCATAATTTGTTGGTTACTATGGGGAATATTTTGGATTTTCCACCAAGCAAGCATATTTGGAGGACAATTGTATTTTCATATCTGCATTTGGCATTCTTGCCAAATTCTTCTCGCACTTTTGGGTGTTCCAATTTTGGCACTGGGGTCAAAATACCAAACGAACTAGGCAAATTAGATGCCTCTCTATGGCATCATAGTCATGGGAAAGCCTGCTACCAGGCTTACATATGTAGGAATGTTTCTAAAGGCTTGCAATATTAATTAAAACAATTGTTGGTGTCTTGTAATGAGTACATGATTCCATTAGCCAGAAGTTGATTCCATTAGTTAAAATTCATTCATTAGCCTAATCTAACTATATCATTTCCATATGCTACTGTTTTTTTGTTGAGATCATTACTATAATCATGCACAATACAGTAGAGAAAGCAAACTATTGAAAGTAGGGTAGCAACAGAGCCAATCGAACAACATAGCTACAAATTTGAGCTATTTGCAATTGGGAATCCTAAAGCCACTACATTGGTTTGAAATCAGGCAGCATTGACTGGGAAATTGTTATGTGTGGCCTAGCTGTTGTAGAGTATCCACTTTTTTTGTAGTACAGGTTTACAAAAAAGTGTGCCTTGCTTGCCATTCCAAAACTATGTGTTCCATGAGTTATCCCCACTAACCACAGTTCTACCTAAGTGTTAAAAGGGACCATAAGTAGAGAGTGGATCTATATCCAATACCTCCTTGGTTGACATGACTTGAACTAGCAAAATATCTTTGATCAAGGTTAGCCACTTCCAAGTAGGCACTTGCCAACATCTGGGTTCCAAGTGGTACAATTTGCACCACAGTAGGTCAATGCTTATTGTACAACAACAATAGCTATAGTCATAGAATTTTCCTACATAGATGCAACACTCACCATAGAATTTGACACAACATTATTATACGTTTGATCAAAAGCAACCATTTCATCAGTTGCATCAACTTATTCATCATCAATTTCAATTCCAAAGATAGTAGCACATCCCAGGATAACAATTTAATTCACATGTCTTTGGAAGTTCCAAGTGGGCCTCCAAGTATTCAAAGCAACCACAACCATTCCAACAACAATATCAATGCTTTGGTACTCTAACTCAAGTGACTTGTTACAATGTACCACAAGAGATGGTAACTTCTCAAGGTAGTGGATAGTTTTCTTTAACATTGAGTTGTTTGGGCCACATAACTTCAGTGTTTAGAGAGGGCACAAACATTAATTCATTGAAGGCCTCATAAGCAAATGTGGAGACAAATTACACTAATTTTCTTGATTGAGCAGTTGATTCACTACTACTCAAACTTATATGCCTTGATAATGATATATATGTTATAGTTGAGGCAGCTAGTGCATTGAGAACATTGTCATTGACTTCACAAATAATAAGGTGGTTTTTGTATCATGTTGGTGCAAAAACTCTTTTGGTAAGTGCCATAGTGGCACCCTCACATGAATCTATGCAGGGAAATCTTGTTCAAGCATACAAGAAAATGCAATGGGTGCTTTGGCAAAATTTTTAATGGTATGTCAGCTGTAATCATAAGTATTATAGAATAAATTTAGTTCAGCAAGCCAGATGCTCAAATGGCTGACATCATTGGTGTATTGGCATATCACTTATGATTTTCCATGATACCATGGTGGTAGCAAAAATACCAATGATAGAATGAGTACTTGCACCACATTTGATGCCTCTTGTTCCTTGTTTGGCACAACGATGTATTATAGAGGCTCTCAGATCTTCATGGCAATGTTGTTTTACAAGTAGTTCTATCTCATGTAGGAGATAATAAATTGTCGGTTAGCTCCACGACTATTGTTAATGTTGCTATTCAAGAAGACCTAATGCAACCATTGATAAATTTGTGTAGCAATGACTATGAACAACCACTCTATTCTGAGTACCATGAGTACCATTGTAGATAGCATGTTTGACGAAAATACCTAATTGGTGATAAGATAAGAGAAATGCATGCCCAAGGCTTATGCTACAAATGTGCCCAACCAATTTCCACCAATCACAAAGAAAATGTAGGGCATGGAATGCAAAAGCACTATCGACAATCAAATATTCTGATAAAGAGGATGAATATGATCATATTGAAGAAATTCTTGACAAGAGGAAGATGAAGGGTCTAAAGTACTTCATAGGAACATCATGTTGGGAAGTTCCTTGAAGACCTGCATGAGAAAGATCATGACCAACATGAGGAAGACAATGAGTTTCTATTTGATTTGGTTGCTTATGATTATGTGGATCTAGAAGCACATCCATATGATCCCATGGATGATAATACCTATGGCTTGGTGGGACAAGAATTCAATGGATGGACAGGATGTCACTTTTCCTTTTGATTCACTTTTTTTTGCAAAGCTTAAAGTTAGCTTTAACTCATGATGTTATCTTCTTATAAATATAATTTTGGTCGAGATTGCATGGGGTGCACTATCTCTCTCTCCCTCTATCTTTGTGTTTTTTATATGTCACTATTTTTCAATAGAGTATTATATTTATTCTAACTCTTGGTATTATATTCTTGCATAGATCAATTTGAGCAAAATTGCATAGGTTCTCATCTTTGTGTGTGTGTGTGTGTGTGTGTGTGTGTGTGTGTGTGTGTGTGTGTGTGTGTGTGTGTGTGTGTGTGTGTGTGTGTGTGTGTGTGTGTGTGTGTGTGTGTGTGTGTGTGTGTGTGTGTGTGTGTGTGTGTGTGTGTGTGTGTGTGTGTGTGTGTGTGTGTGTGTGTGTGTGTGTGTGTGTGTGTGTGTGTGTGTGTGTGTGTGTGTGTGTGTGTGTGTGTGTGTGTGTGTGTGTGGGGACTAATTTTAACGTCTTCTTGGGCAAGCACTAATCATAAAATGATGTCCGTAACTTCAAATAGTCTTTGCGACGAAGACTATACCAACTAGTGGGCTTTGTTTCACTATAGGATAGCTCTCTATTTTATGATAGATTTAATTCTAATTTAATGACAAAAATGCAAAAGTTATATGGGTTGAAAGTGCTTGAAGAGAGCTTCATTTGGAGCTATAGCACGTCTAATTTGGATAGTGCAGTAAGGTCTGTAGTGGACAAAACTGAGTCTGGATCCAAAAGGAGCTCTAAACCGAAGATTTTAAACCTAGGAGTGCAATTTTTATGCTTTTCAATGGATGTGTATACATTGTGATTGATTTCATATATATACTTGTAAATCTTTTAGTGAGTCCTTAAAGATTAGGTCAATTTTTATAAGGTCTATGCATAGTACTTTGTCCCTTTCCACCACTTGGAAAAACATTGCAATAAGTTCCATCTTTGTTTTTTAGGACAAAAATATCCAAGTAGGGACAGGATGTAAGAAATTGAATTAAGGGCATATCTGAATAATCATTAGTGTCACATTGACCTAAGTATAAAAGGTGCAAAGGACATTTGTACATACACTATTTCAAACAACAAAACTCTATCCTTTCACCTTCTCAAGCTTCTCTCTTGTTGTTTCATGGGGTGACCAACCATCTCTTTTTCTTCTTCATCTAGTCTTTCTCCCTCCTTTGGACTCTATTTCTCTCTTTTCTAGTCTTCTCTCTCCTCTCAATCCCCTTTACACACACATAGAGAGAGAAAGAGAGAGAATCTTTATATGCACAAATTGTAATCCGAAAGGGAAGAAGAGTGGAAAGCGAAGTACGGTGTGAGAAAAGTAGCATCTCAAATAGGCTAAAATTATCTACATCACAAGCCATCCCCTCTTGAAAAAGCTTTGTCCTCAAAGCTTGAAAGAAAGAAAGAAAAAGTACAAAGTGTTGTAATTGTCTAGTTAGGGTAGATGGTAGGAAAAATGCCATAACTTAGTGTATACATGGCAAAATCCATCAAATGAGGTATTATTAGAAGGTAGGTACCAAGTAGAAGTTGCTCCAACCATTACCAAGTAGAAGTTGCTCCAACCATTAAAAAAACATTTTGACCAAGTTAGGCCAACTATATTTGTGACAATAATTAAATACATCAAGTTGTATTATGCAAGAAACCCATTCCTTCCAAACCTTCTTCCTCTCAAGAACATGAAGAAATAATGAGGACCAAGTAGCACCAATTATTGAGCATGGAATGACTTATTGCAAGTTGATTTCCATAAAATATAGCCCACAGGATCAAATGGAATACTAACATAGCCATGAAGTAGAGGAAAACCATCATGAAGTAGAAGTATCAAGCTACCCTGATCAAATGGGTATACTACATCATCCCCATTATCATTTCCAAAATTCCCCTGATCATAAAGAAATGTAGTGTCATCATCATACCTAGCATCCATGTCATATGCAAATGCATTCGAAGCATAATGTCCATAGGCATCCTCATCGACAAGAAACTCATATGAATCATCATGTGATGACCCAAGGTCTTCAAGACATTCAATTTCAACACAATCATCTTGAGACTCATGAGAACCATGTAACTCTTTAGCTTGTACTTCTTCTTGATCAACCATCCACATCTTATTGGTCTTCCTCATATTTATATTCTTGTTCATCTTCATCTTCATCTTCATCTTTATCTTTATCTTCAACCACTCTTACAATCAAAGTATTCACCTTTGCAATAGGAGAGCTGATGATAGTATAATTTCCCATATTCCTAATGATGGTAACACTCCAAAGAACTAGCACGAGCATCCCTTACATAGGAATGTTCATAGGAGCCATAAGAGTTACTTTGTAGTTCACTTGCATAGGCCTATCCATAGGAGTCACAAGAATCACATTGCAATACATAGGGATATGCATAAAAATGATGCCCATCATCATCATGAAAATGGTCCTCAGAGGGTGCACCTATAAGAAATCATCTATGTAACGTGCATTCATCTATGTAACGTGCATTCAAAGGGTATTAAGAAATACCCTTTCTTTACGTGCTATAAGGCCATAGATTGACCCCTTTTATTTTACTAAACTTATTAATTTTTTTCAAATTATAATAAAATTTTTACTTTGCAAATATACTTGTGTAACTTTTACTAAATAAAATTCCATGTCTTTTGAACTCACATGGTATCTTACATGTTCTATAAGGTACACCCCCTAGACAATGGTCATAATAATGTTCCTAATGCTGGTCCATAGCATCATAAGAATAGTCATGATTATGACCACAATGCTACAATCAATATAATTTGAGCATTGACCATCATTATAACAATATGCATAGCATACATTGTTCCTAATACCATGATCATAATATGTACATTCATCATAATGCTATCTATAAGATGAAGGTACACAGGAAATCCCATCATATGGTTTAGCCCCATGCTATTGGATGTAGCTAAAGCAATCATGTTGTCAATCTTTGAATCCATCATATGACCAAAATTATCAACCATGTCCCATAACTTGCTATTTGTGACCTCTATATAGCATCTCTCATACCTTGATTGGACATTATATGAATGTTGTCCATAGTACCCTATAGTTACTAATTTGCCTCTAACTTAAGAAGTACTTTTCCAAATGAGACATATGATGGACAATGAGTACTTGCCATATTTATATTCATAGGACAATGAGTACTAGTCCAAATGGATTTGCCTCTAATCTAAGTACTTGTCCAAATGGACCAAACACTAATTTACCTCTAACTTAAGAAGTACTCGTCCAGATGAGGCATATGATGTGGACAATGAGTATTTGCCAAACTATATGTCCAAATTTATATGTTCCTTAGACAAATTTGCATTAGTGTTTTGTTAGAAGGAGTTCCAATTTCTGTAATAGATTTGCCAAATTTATCCATACTAAAACAATACCCTATTTTTCCCTATTAGGTGCTTGTCCTATAAATCCCTAAATTTCATTGAAGGAATATCCGCCAACCTTAAGACAACTGATAGAGTCACTTGGGTATTTGTAGGACTTGCAATGAGTATGTATTGACTCAAATTATACATATTCCTTATGGTAGCAACCAAAATTGACTAGTTTTCTGTACCACTACAATGGACCTCAATCTTCAATCCAATACCAACAAGTGTTTAAACAAACAACTACTACAAATAATCCACAATGCATAGATCCAACTTCAAAATATTGAAGACGCAAGGAATTAAGATTACATAATCCTGATGAGAATGAAGGAAAGCTTCAAGTAATAAGAAGATGGTTCAATGTTGCTAGATTGATTACTGATTTCATGCCTTGTATAAGATTGACAATATACTCCATACGTGTAATAATGGTCTATTCCATTAGATCTCTACTATATAGGAAGGTATTTTTACCAAGATTTATCATGAATCTTGATAAAAATTGCAAGAAGACAAGCGATCTTTAATGTGCAATGTTGTCCAAGAGCTCAAGAAAGAAAGATTATGCCAAATCTTGTTAGTACGGCCCAATGTTGATAGAGTGCTTGGTGCATGTTTAGGTTCAATTCCAAGAGCATGGAAATACCAAAAGTCCTCTCCAATCTTCAAAGATTTGCTTAAGGAAGCTTGCTGCCTTGTTTTACCATAATAAAATTTGAGAAGAAATTCAAATGATTAAAAGCAATGCTTCAGTCCTTGACCACTGATGAATGTTGTAGCTCCAAGAGGACTTCTAGGATAATATTTCGTCAAAAGCCCCTTCACATGACTAATATTTAATCAAATTTGAAGAAAAACCCATGCTCTCCTTGTTGTTATCTTGAAATTTCAGCCTCTAACTTAAGATCTCTTGCTCAAGATGAAGATAAATGCCTTCAAGGTAGCCCATAGAAACTCCATAGTTAAGAAGTGATGATTAAAATATGTAGGATGCTTGGAATGGTCCTTAATTCTAGCTACAACTGCTTATTCTTAGATTGGTCAAGCCTAAGAAGTAGTAGATCTTCAAGTTTGATTAATGAGCATTGTGGAGAGGTAGTATGGTTCCTTGTAAGAGTGCCAAATCTCCCTTACATGTCATATATCGTGGATGATCCTTTATAAATAGGTCAGGCCTTCAATTTGTAATCAGGTGCAAACAACATGTCAGCATACTTCTATCCTGTGTGAAGAGAATGAGCCAAACTATGACTTATGCTGCTCTACTACTTACTTATTATCCAAAGAATCAAATGCTAGACCCCTTTGAGGTCTTTAGAGCCATGAGAGAGAGAGAGAGACACACACACACCTCCTCCCCCCCCAAAAGTTATCCCATGGAAGCTTGGGGTTAAGCTTGAGAAGACAATAAGAACCCTACCTTGAAAAAGTAATCAACCTTTTAGTCTTCTCTATTGGGGGGTAAAGGCGCCTCTGCCTAGCCGCCCGTGTATTACTACACTAACAGTCACCGCCACTGCACACTGCAGGTGGCAGGTGCCCGTCACCGTCACTTTATTCTTTATTCTTTTAGTGACAGTTTGAATAAAGGAAGGCCCGGTCACACATTGTGACTGTTGGAGTTCCCATTTCTAGTCTCTCTCTTTCTTGCTCTTGCTCTCCCACCATAGCTCTCAAGTCCAACCTTCAATCCATCGTTCCCTTTCAACTGGTATCAGAGCTTTGCTTTCAGACTCTTGAGCTTGGTTCGTGGCATTCTCAGCATCCCATCGACTCCCTACTTGCATTGGGTCTCCTTCCCGGCAGCCATATCCAACTCCTTCGAGCTCCCGTCACTCTCCGGCTTCCCAAGCACCTTCCCAACATTGTTGGGCACCTTCAGGCATTACATCAGAGGTATTTGATCATTTTCTTCAGGGTTTACTTTAGTTCTCAGGTCTCACAGGCTGTAAACAAGTTGTGGGCAGCCATAGCTCACACATCTTGGAGCTTCCTTCACTTGGATCTTGCTTCCAGCCTATCAAGGCTTGCTGAGGCTTGGTGTAGGCCTTCTTTGGCCCTCATTTGTGTCCCCTTTGGCCCCCATTGTTGACACGTGGGACAACAGACCCCCCCAGTCAACTCACGTTATTTTTTTGCGCCTGTTTCAAAATCTGGCCCAAAAATCACTCTTTTTGTCATATCTTGGGTATTCGGAACCCGATTCAGGCAAGGTAAGAGTCTAAGTTGGGGTTTTGGCATGCTCTGGACGCGATGGTGATGTTAGATTTGCCAAATTCTGATGACAGAATCTTGTGCAACAGATTTCAAGTCTGAGACAGCATGTATTTGTATGTCTATGCTTGTTTGGGCATGACTACATAACTGGTTTGATGCCTATTGTATCCTGATTGATTGGGGGATTGAAGCTACATATAATGCTATGATTTTGGCCTGATTTTGGGGCCGGAAATACACAGTTTATAATAG
This sequence comes from Lygodium microphyllum, assembly GCF_053477565.2. Lineage (NCBI taxonomy): Eukaryota > Viridiplantae > Streptophyta > Polypodiopsida > Schizaeales > Lygodiaceae > Lygodium > Lygodium microphyllum. The sequence continues at coordinate 72,230,334 of NC_141153.1, forward strand.
TAAGTGATGCTGAATACTCTTGGACTGAAGCTATCTTTCATGCTTTGACATATGCATATTGATTCCGGATGTATGTCTTGGGATATGCTATGATGTATTGATCATCGAGGGACGACTTTGAGCTTGTCATTGAATCCGGATGCTTTTGGAAGCTTGAGCTTATTTCAGCCCGCACTTATTGACATTGGTATATGCTTTGACAATGATGCTTCTTGGGTTTATGCATACCCATTGCCTATGGCTTGATGCTCATGTCAAGGTTGATTACCCTATGCATATGTTGAGCTTGAGTGCTCATTGAAGCTCCACCTTGGATGCATTTTGGATTATCTGGAGTAGTCTTGGATGTTACTTGGCTTGTTAGAGTTTGGATTGGGATGTATTTGATGTCTTACATGCTTATGGATGCTACATACAGATGCTCTACTACCTACATGTTCGGGATGTACTATTGATGTATTGTCTTGGACTTATGTCATTGACACTGTATCTTGCCTTGGCTTGAGCTCTTGAGCTTGTACATATGACTTTTGTGCCAGTGGGAGCATTCTTGAATGCTTATCAGACATTGAGTAGGTGGTACTTTTATGCATTGAGCCGTTACATGCCATTGAGCAGTTACAGACACTTGAGACTTTGGGACTTCTTACCCTTTAGAATGATACATCATATGTTTTGGTTCATTGTATGCTTATAAGCTAAGTCTCAGTCTTGGATCTGTATCTTTGTGAACTGACACCTACTTGTGTCAAGTTTTGGTAGTGGCAGGAACACTTTGCCCCGTTGACTGGGGGGTGTGCCTACTCACTGGCAGATGTTTGTATGACATACTTGGGTGTTGGATTCATGCTTATCGACCGTCATATGCTTATGCTATGCCCGCATGATGTCGGCTTTGGTCTTGGCAGTATCTGATTGCCTTGGGATCCGATTTTGACATTGTTAGCTCTCTTTTACTGAAATCTGAAATTTATTACAGCAAGCATATATGTATGGACTAACATGGATTTTTCATGCTGAAACACTCTGAAATGATGTACTTTCACTAGTACTTGGTGGGCAGCAGCTTTGGTTCCACTTTCCTTGCCATTTTTCCTCGATTTTGGTGATTTTTTGGTCATTTTTTGCAGTAAACAACAAGCAGTTTTGAACTGTCTACAATCTTCTAGCCTGCATTATGGCAAGTTCGTCCATTGATCATGCTGATTTCAACATCACTAAGCTTGATGGTACAAATTACTCTTATTGGAAGAGCCAGATTTGGCAGGTGGTGGTGCAGAAATCACATATCAAATCTTTGAGGTTAAGCGGGCATCCGCCTACAACTATGCTAGATGAGGAATGGCTTGAGCTTGATGAGTTATGCAAGTCCACCATTGTATTGTCTCTCACAGAATAGGTTCACTATAATGTCTTTGAGGAAGAACAAAGTACATGGTAGTTGTGGGAAAAGATAAAAAATCTCTATGACAAGAAAAGTCCAGCGAGTCAGATGTATTGGCTGAAGCAGCTTATGGATCTGGCATGAAGGAGAATGTGACTATGTCTGCTCACTTGAGCCAGTTCCATGCTATACTCAAGAACTTGACTTCACAGGACATCACTTTTGCAGAGGATGTCACTCCTCTTTTCTTGCTTGGTACTCTTAATGAGTCATGGGATGTATTCCGCACTGCATTATGTGCCTCTACTGCTACCTTGAAATTATCTAATGTTGAGAGTGCTCTTCTGCAGGAAGAGGTTAACCGTAAGAATTTGGATACCTCTCGTGTGTCTCATGTATGACAGTTAGAGGTAGGAATGATG